>NC_136977.1:54966003-55018503 GCF_032717465.1 Coenobita brevimanus
AAATAACTGAATAACTAAGTCAGCAGATAACTCACCGCATTACCACAGCGTCCCGGGCGTCAATTACGGCCAAGTAAAGGAGTAATTGAGTTATCCCCTTGAACCCTTTCAACCCCATGACTTTTTTTTTCTGCATTTAATTCTGACAGACGATTTTCTTTAGCTGAGAGACAGAAGTAATGCTGTTAAAAATGAAGACCGTATCCAACCCTACCAGTAAAAAAAAGGTAAATATAATTCTCTCTCTCTCTCTCTCTCTCTGATAACCTTTTACCATCTATGTAATTTCCAGTCAGCCATGCAATTACTTTGAAATATTATTTGTCGCCTTATCTCTAATATAATTACTTCTTTCAACAGAAAACTTTATTTTCTAGTTCAGTTTTATTTCTGCCTCGAGGACGGAATAAAGCAGCAGTAGGAGGATGAGGATGAGGAGGAGGAGGAGAATAATTAATAATAAGAAGAATCAGAATAAGAATAATAATATTAATAATAATAATAAAAAGAAGAAGAAGAAAAAGAATACAGAGAATTCTGATACTGCCGAAGCAATATTCAAAGAACTCCACATTCTGGATGCCATTGCCACATTCCAGATTTTAATGAAAAAAGTTCACACCTGTGCCCTTGAGATCAGGGTCAGGTTCAATCATACTATGCAAATCATGCTCACTCCTGATCCACTACATTTCCAGCGGATTTGGTCAAAATCGGCCAAATACTTTCCGATTTTGCACCTCCCGGCATGAGGCAGCCATTTTGATTTTCTTCAATATCTCAAAAAGTACATGTTGACTACATACTGTAACATTTGCAAAGCAATCGATTCAGTAGTTTTTTCTGCGCAAGAGAGCAAAAACTGAGAAAAAAAAAAATTATCTTGGCGCTAGTGCTAGGAAAATTTTTTTTTGTGCCAAAAGAAGCCTGCAACCAAGATACATCACACCTGAAAATTTAAAGTCTGTCTCAAACGGTCTTGGAATGTCACCTTTCTAGATCTTCCTCCCCCCCATATATATATATATATATATATATATATATATATATATATATATATATATATATATATATCTAATAAGAACCCCACAGAATGTGGAGTTCTTACTACTGCTGCTGCTACTACTACTACTACTACTAATCATCATCATCATCATCATCTGTAGGCTACTGCTGTACTGTATTTATAACTGCACTGTTGGTACTATGCACACACACACACACACAATTTACCTGACACGCTTCTCTAGTAAATTTTTGCCTCTCTGCCCTCTACTACACACTTATTATCGAATGCATTCTCTCTCTCTCTCTCTCTCTCAAGACCTAAAACTGCAAGTGGTGGGTGCTGGTGTCCCTTACCCCCACCCCACCTGCTTCCCCAATAATAAACTGCAGGCCAAACTAACGACAGGTAATAAACAGGAACTCGGCGGTAAAATTGCTTCCTTGTGGTGGGGAGGTGGAGAGGAGGCGGTGGGGATGAGGTGGAGTGGGAGGATGAGGAGAAGTGAGAGGGTAGGGGTAGAAGTGAGAGGGGGTGAGGATGGAACGGTATGGGGAAGTAACGGTGGGGTAAAGTAAAGGTGGAGAAAGGATAGGGACTGAGGGTGGAGAGGGGGGTGTGAGGGTTAGGATGGGGATTGGGAGTGGAAATGAGGGTGAGAGGGAATGGGGGTAAGGGTGGGAGAGGATGGGGGAGATGAGGGTGGGAGAGGATGGAGGAGGAGGTGAGGGTGGGAGAGGATGGGGAAGGGGGTGAGAGTAGGGGTGCGGGTCAGGGTGGAGGCTGTGTGTGGGTGGAATGGCGGGGAAGATGAGGGTGAGCGAGGGAGGAGAGTGGGGGGAGGGACAGTGATGATAGGGATAATGGAAAAAAAAATAGGGATGTGACGATGAGGGATGAAGAAAGTGGAAAATGAGGCGGTGATGGAGAGACTGTAGTGGTGGAGAGGAGGGGAGGGCTGAGGTGGGAGTGGGGGTGGGAGTGGGAGTGGGGGTGGAGAGGGGGTGAGTGGTGGGGTGGGAGACATGTGACTTAATTCCCTCACCAGATTTCTCCACATTTATGTCTGGTCTCTTTGGGGACTCGCTAACTTCCGCCTCTTTCTTACTTTTTGTTTTTTTTCTTCTTTTTTCTGGTTCTTCCTTTCCCTCTCTCCTTTTCACCTTCTTTTTTTCCTCTTGCGTCATTCCTTTCCCTCCTATCTTCTCCCTCTCTTCTCTTCTCGCCTCTCCTATTCTTACCTTTCTCGTTTTCCTCATTCTTGCATCCTTCCTTCTCTCCCTTTCCTCACTCTTCTCCTTCCCTTTCTCCCATCTTTTACTCTTTTCTCCTTCTCTTTCCTCACTCATTCTCCTCACTCTACTTTTTTCCACTCTCTCAGTCTTGTCTTTCTCTCCTTCCTTCCTGCTTTCACTCTTTCCTTCTTAATCTACAATTCTCATATCCCCATCTTTCCCTCTCTACTTTTTTCCTTTCTCTCTGTCTTGTCTTCTTCTCCTTTCTTGTTTCCACCTCCTTCTTAACCTTCCATCCATTCGTATATCCCCATTTTTCCTTCCTTCCTCTTACCCTTTCCTCCTCCCATCTTCCGTCTTTCCTTTTCTATCGTCATTCCTTTCCACCAGATTTTTCCTGCTGTTTTTTCCACAATTCCTTTCTTTTTTTGTTATTTTTCTTTCTCGTTTCTTCTGTCTTCCTTCCTTTCTGTCCTTCCTAACAATCCTTTCTCCATTCTTTCCATTTCATCTTCCCCTTCCTTCCTTTCAACCTCTCCACTCTCATTTCCTGTGATTCTCTCTATCCCTCTCTTCTTCTTCCATTTCTTCCTGGTCTTCTTTTCTTCATCTAAAGCTCTTCTCTCTCTCTCTCTCTCTCTCTCTCTCTCTCTCTCTCTCTCAGCTCCTTAATCTATATAGTTACCACCTTTCTTTTCCCCTCAACTCTTCATCAGCGTCTCATTCCCTTCTCCCCGTCCATCCCTCCATTCCTTTCACCTATCCTTTCCCCTTATCTCATTCCTCCCCTCTCCCTCTCTACTCCTCCTCCCCTCATCTATATTACCCCTCTCAATGCTACACTTCTCTCATCACCCTTCTCTCTCCGTCCCTTTCTCTTCCATCTCCTCCACCTCTCTTTCCTACCATCCCTCTTCATTACCTTTTCATTTCACCACCCAGTACTCTCCGCTTCCTGTTCATTTCCATCTACCACTCCGCTCTCATCTCTTCCACCCCTCTCACTAGTCATTTCATCACTCATTCCCTCTCACTTCCCCTCTCCTCTCCCCTCAACTCCTCTTTCCCTCTCATCTCTACTGTCGCTCACACTGATACATTCATCACCCTTCTCCTCTCACTCTTCCCCTTCTCTTCTGTCTTTCTCCTTCGTCCTCTCATCTCCACTATCCCCCTTACTTTTTCATTTCATCGCTCGTCTCCTCCCAGCATTCCCTTCCATCCATTCTTCTCCTTTTCATCCCCACCATCTCTGACTGACACTTTCCTTTCTTCCTTTATCCTCTCTCACTATCCCACTCATCTTAGCTATCTCTACTACCTCTCTCACTATCTCACTGTCTCCCTGGCTTTATCTCAACTTATTCCCTGCCTCTCTTCTCCTATCCCTTCACTCATCCCACATCAATATCCCCTTTCCTCCTGTCATCAAAGCAATAATTACCCTCCTCATCGACTCTTTCTCCTCATTACCTAGTCCTTCTAAGTCTCCTCCCCTTCTCTCTCTCTCTCTCTCTCTCTCTAGGTAAAGACAAATAGCCGTGTGTCTCTGGCTGGCGTCCTGGCAACCAATTAGGTGGCTTGGGCAGCGTTTACCTCAGCCCACGCACACGCACACACACACACACACACACACACACACACACACACACACACACTAGCGCGGTCAGTTTAGTGGTCCCTTAGTTAACCAGACAGGAGAGTCGGTTATTTGTTCAAGCTGTTGCGCTCTCTCTCTCTCTCTGGCTCTCTCTCTCTCTCTCTCTCTCACACACACACACTCCTTCAACTTTAACTACAAACAAAATCCAGCTAACAAACAGACATGACAAGCAAGAACATAAACATCCCCCCCAAAAAAAAAAAACACAAACACCAGAATAATCATATATGCCTTACCTTATGGAGAAAAACAGACACTACAAACAGGTATACCTAGACAATTTACAGGTAGAGAGAGAGAGAGAGAGAGAGAGAGAGAGATATTTGGGAGCGTACATATTCTGTGATGCAACGTATCAACACAGCAACATACACAGCAGATGCAAGACAGAACAACACTAGACTCAAAATACAAATTATTACAATGTACAATAAATATTTTCCAATAATAATGTACTAAGAATGTGTGTGTGTGTGTGTGTGTGTGTGTGTGTGTGTGTGTGTGTGTGTGTGTGTGTGTGTGTGTGTGTGTGTGTGTGTGTGTGTGTGTGTGTGTGTGTGTGTGGGGTTAATAATGAATACTGTTAAAGAATAAATAACGAAATAAAGGACAAAAACAGAAGAAAAAAATTAATTTTGCTGGTGAATGAAAAAAAAAATATTGATAAACGTAAACACATAATCAAAAAATCAGTCATGAAAAAGTAAACACAAACAAGATAAACACAAAGGTAAACAAAACAATGACAAACACACACACTCAAGACGTAAGTATGAAGTCAATGAAATTTGGGAGACTATGTTAACCCCTTCACCTCGAGGACCTCTTTCTTATATCCTCTCTCTCTCTTTCTCTCCCCGGACGATTTTACTCAGCTCAGGAGAGGCCCATCGCACTCCAGGGGTTATGATCCAGCCTTCAGCAACCCCCCCCCCTCCAATCTCTCTCTCTCTCTCTCTCTCTCTCTCTCTCTCTCCGGAAAATTTTACTCAGCTCAGGAGAGGCCCATCGCACTCCACGGGTTACGATCCAGCCTTCAGCAACCCCCCTCCAATCTCTCTCTCTCTCTCTCTCTCCGGACGATTCTACTCAGCTCAGGAGAGGCCCATCGCACTCCACGGGTTACGATCCAGCCTTCGGCAACCCCCCTCCACCACCACCCTCTTCTACAACGCTGAGTAAAATCGCAGAATCGTCTGGTGTCTCTAGAATCAAAGTCCTCGGTCTGAAGGGGTTAATTTCTCCGTTTTCTGTTGAGTCCCACGAAATAGAAGACACGGACGAAGCGCACAGACACCGAACGAAAAGTTAAGGGAACGAAAACAGTGAGAGACGTGGTAAAAAAAAAAAAAAAAGGTCGGAACTGGTGAAGAATTTGGGGGACCTAATGAGAGAGAGAGAGAGAGAGAGAGAGAGAGAGAGAGAGAGAGAGAGAGAGAGAGAGAGAGAGAGAGAGAGAGAGAGAAATTAAATGAACTCAAACGTAAATAATGCGAATATTACAAAAAAAAGTCGAACTGGAAAAAATATGTGGAGAGAGAGAGAGAGAGAGAGATTCCTAGCATTCTTTCACTAGTACAACTTCTGTCTGTCTGTCTGTCTGCTCACCCAATTGGCAGGGTCTATATAAAAGCTAGGTAGGCAAGAATTTCTCTCTCTCTCTCTCTCTTCGTGTGTGTGTGTGTGTGTGTGTGTGTGTGTGTGTGCAAATGCTTTGAGGAACGTGTGTGTATGAATGAGCGAGTCTTTCCATGTGCGTGCCATGTCTCTTACGCTTGTGTGTACCTATGTATGTATATTTGTGTGTATGTAAGTCACTACGCCTATGGTCAACCCCTTCACTACGATTATGTCTTCTTCCTTCATCCTTGCTACCTCCAGACGATTTTATAATGGCATGACACTGCGTAGCACCTTTTCCATGGCGAATTATTTTCTCTGGTCAACCTTCATATTTTCTGTTACGTTACTTAGGCAGACGGTAGCTGTACTAGAAGAAAAAAAAAAAAAAAAGAGAGAATATGAAGATGTAATATGCAGACCAAATCGCTAAGGAAACGGTGCTAAGGACACTCTACCAGTTTGAGATTTTTTTTCTCTAGGATGAACAAAATTGCCTGGAAGTAGCATGGATAAAATGAGAGAGACGGCACAGCATTAGAGAGAGAGAGAGAGAGAGAGGTGGGAGGTTTGAGCGAGAGAAAGCGAGATCAAAGGGTTCGTTGAAGTGAGCAAAGAGTGGAAGAGTGAGTAAGCGAGAATTGAGCGAGAGTAAGTAAAGGGAGCAAGTGAGCAAGGATGTTAGCGAGGAAGTAAGTAATGGAGTATGTGAGCGAGAGTATGTGAGAAAGTGAGCGAGGATGTAAGCGATAAAGTGAGCCAGAGTTAAGAAAGTGAGAAAGAATGTGAGTGAGAGAGATGTGAGCAAAAAGCGAGCGAAAGGAAGGAAATGAGCTAAAAAAAAATAAAAAATAAAAGCGAAAGAAATGAACAAGAAAGTGAGAAAAAGTGAGTAAGTGAGCGAGAATGTGAGCAATTAAGTTAGCAGCCAAAAGTAAGTAAGCGAGGAAGTAAGGCAAAGTGAGCGAATGAGAAAGAAAATGAGGATGTGGGCTAGAGTAAGTGAGCGAGTATGTGAGCAAGAGAAAGTGAGCATATAAGTGAGACAGGGTGTGAGCGTGAAGAGAAACTTGAGTGAGCCAAAAAGTGAGCAAGAGAAAGTAACATTGTGAGCGAGAGTGAATTAAAGAGAAAGTGAGCGTGCGAGAGTAAAAGAGCGAGCGGCAGGAAGTGAGCGAGTGAAAGGAAGTGAGCGAGTGACAGGAAGTGAGCGAGTGAAAGGAAGTGAGCGAGCGAAAAGAAATGAGCGAGAGATTAAAGGGAGGCATTGCGGGTGTGATCGGGCGGGGAGGAAAGATGAGGAATGGAGGAGGAGAGTGGGAGGGAGGAAGGGAAGAAGGAAGACAGGAGGGGAGGAATGGAGTGGGAAGGAGGGAGAGAGGGGGGGAAGAAGGAGGTGTGACGTGGGGAGTGTGGAAGGAAGGAAGGGAGGAAAGATGAGGGGAAAGGAAAGAGGGGGAAGAAGCAGGGAAGGGGAAAGGGTGGGATGGACGGAGGGAGAAATGGAGCGCAGAGGAGGAAGGGAAAGAGGGAAGGAATGAAAAGGGAAGGAAGGACGAAAGGAAGGAAGGAAGGAAGGAAAGGAGGGAAGGAATGGGAAGGAAGGAAGGAAGGAATAAGGACGGGGGGAAGGAGTTCAGAGAAAGGAGGGAGGGAAAAAACTTTGAATTAATAAAAACCAAAATAAAGGCAGCTAAATGACAACGAAAAATTAATCAAAGACGCAAAATAAGGACGAAAGTAGTGGACAAAAAAAAAAAAAAAAAAAAAAAAAAAACTACGAATGACAGCAAAGAAGGGACAAAAAAAAAAAAAAAAAAAAAAAAAGTCGAAAAATTACAGAAAAAAATGCGAAGGAAGTCGATTTAAGAAAGAAAAATTGGACCAAGAATGACTAAAGAAGGAGTAAGGAAGAATTATGAGAGGGGAAAATAGGGGTGTTGAGAGAAGGGAGATAAATAGCCACAAAGGGAGAATAACCGAGGCAGGACGCAAAAGGGAGAATAACTGAGGCCGGAGGCGAAAGGGAGAATAACTGAGGCAGGACGCGAAACGGAGAATAACTGATGAAGGAATGGAAAGGAAGAATAACTGAGGAAGAAAAGGGAGAACAATTGATAAAGGAAAGGGAATAACTGAGGCAGAACGCAAAAGGGAGAATGAATGAGGAAGGAATGGAAAGGGTGAATAACTGATGAAGGAATGGAACGGGAGAATAAGTGAGGCAGGACGCAAAAGGGAGAATTACTGATGCAGGACGCGAAAGGGAGAATAACTGAGGCAGGACGCAAAAGGGAGACTAACTGAGGATGGAAAGGAAAGGGAGAATACCTGAGGAAGGAATGGAAAGGGAGAATAACTGAGGAAGGAATGGAAAGGGAGAATAACTGAGGAAGGAAAGGAAAGGGAGAATAACTGAAGAAGGAAAGGAAAGGGAGAACAACTAAGGAAGGAAGGGAAAGGGAGAATAGTTGAGGCAGGACGCAAAAGGGAGAATAACTAAGGAAGGAATGGAAAGGGGGAATAACTGAGGAAGGAAAGGTAAGGGAGAATAACTCAGATAGGATGCGGAAGGGAGAATAACTGAGGCAGGATGTTAGAGGGAATATACTAGTGATGAAGTCAAAGGGAGAATAACAAATGCAATAGACAAGTAAAAGTGAAAATAAGAGTAGGCAAAAGGAAGAATAACTAACAGAGGAAGTCAAAGGGAGAATAACTAACGGAGGACGTCAAAGGGAGCATAACAGCGAGGAAGCCTACATCTCTATAGAAAGCCAAAAGGAGAATAACTGAAAAGTAAAAGGGAGAATAAGAAAGGAAGCCAAAGGGAGAAAAAATGAGGAATGAAGTCAAAGGGAGAATAATGGAGGAATGAAGTCAAAGGGAGAATAACGGAGGAATGAAGTCAAAGGGAGAATAACGGAGGAATGAAGTCAAAGGGAGAATAACGGAGGAATGAAGTCAAAGGAAGAATAACGGAGGAATGAAGTCAAAGGGAGAATAACGGAGGAATGAAGTCAAAGGGAGAATCACTATGAAAAGACAGAATACAATAAAGAGGAGAAAGGGACAACCATCAGAGGAGAAAATGGAAGGAGGATGAGAAGTAACGTGAGAAATGAGAGAGAGAGAGAGAGAGAGAGAGAGAGAGAGAGAGAGAGAGAGAGAGAGAGAGAGAGAGAGAGAGAGAGGAGAAATTAGTCACTAACAAGATCCACTGGAAAGACTATACTGATGGAAGGAGGTTTTGTGTGTGTGTGTGTGTGTGTGTGTGTGTGTGTGTGTGTGTGTGTGTGTGTGTGAGAGAGAGAGAGAGAGAGAGAGAGAGAGAGAGAGAGAGAGAGAGAGAGAGAGAATGTATGCTAAAACTAATGAAGGTGCGTTAGAGTGAGCTGAGGTGCGGAGGAGTAATGGAGACGGAGGGAGTGTGTGAGAGAGCGTGAGTGAGGGAGTGCGTGGGACTGACGGGGTGCGCGAGAGAGGGAAGTTGTGTCAGTGAGGAAGGGAGGGTGTGTGAGGGTGAGGGAGAATGTGGGTGAGGGTGTGTGTGTTAGTGAAAGTGTGTGTGTGTAAGTGAGGGAGGGTGTAAGAGAGTGAGGGAGGATGTGACAGTGAGTGAGGAAGGGTGTGTGGGTGAGGATGTGAGGGAGGGAGGTGTGTGAGTGAGTAGGGGATGGTATGTGAGAGTGAGGGAGGGTGTGAGAGAGTGAGGGAAGGAGGATAAGTGAGAATGAGGTTGGCTGTTTGTGATCGAGGATGAGTGTGGATGAGGGAGGGTGTGTGTGCGAAGGACAGTGTGTGAGTAAGGAGAGAAAGTGTATGTAAGAGTGAAAAGGGGTGTGTGAGGGTGAGGGAGGGTGTGTGAAAATGAGAGGGAGAAAGTGCAGAGGGAAAAAAGGGAAAGAACATGCGAAAGTGCAAGTGACAGAGCGGAGTAGCAAAGTGAACCTGGGTGTACGTGAGTGAGCGAGTGTGTATAAGAAGGAATGTGAGAGTGAGGGAGGGAGCAACACTACCATTCACCTACACAATGAGAGTGAGGGTAGGAAGCGTGATGGCCTCATGCTTAACCCCTTCAACACCATGACGTCTTAGGCCAATCCTTCTACCTCTAAGGGATTTTTATTTTTGAGACACCCCTCGTCTTGAAGAGGTTGATAAAGTCTATATCCAAAGAAAAATCTCCTCCCAAAAGGCAAGATGGTGGCATTAATAATATATAAAAAAAACATCCTGGGGTTGAAGGGATTAAAACTGAGATCGCAAAGGTGTTTTCTAGCCCTCAATTTCTGACGGTCGCTTACGGAACAGCTATGGACTGCATGCCACGTTACAAAGTGCATTCAGAAGCGGGGAAAGAAAGTCCAAACACTATATATTCATGAGAGCTGGGGAAAAGAATGCCAAGATGACTGAATAATTTTTGGTGAGAAGTCCTTTCTCGGTCACAATATTTTAATGACTGAGTGACGCATAAGTTACTATTTACACGTCCCCTCACGAAAAATTTCAGTCTCAATTTACAATGGATGTCAGAAATTTTTGGCTAGCTACACCTTCGAGGCCTGTTTAAATGCGTGTGCCGGGAGGAAGGGGGAGGAAGCGTGAGGGGGAGGAAGCGTGAGGGGGAGGAAGCGTGAGGGGAAGGGGATGCGTGATGGGAGGGGGATGCGTGAGAGACTTAGCGTTAGCCTTGGGAGGGGGTGGAGGGGGGTTGGCGGGAGGACGTGAGACAGACCGAGACAGAAACGGCAGAGTCTGAAGCACCGGGAGAAGCCATTCGCACCGCCTCTTCTCCTCTCCGCTTTCCTCTTCCCCTCCGCCGCCCCTCCATTCCTCCGCCCCCCCTCCTCCTTGTGCCCCTCTTCCCTGCGCGGCTCCGGGGTGTTGGGCGTCTCCTCCTGCACCTCCTGCGCTTCCTTGGGGGTGGAGGGGCGGGGGGGATCCTCGCTGGTGTCGCAAGTGTCGGAGAGGGACTGGCGCCCCCCCAAAAGTATGGTTAGCACATACTTGCCCTACCTCACCTCCACCCCTCCTTAGGCATTCTCTCTCTCTCTCTCTCTCCCCTGGTTCTCAATGTTTATTTGCTTTCCTTGCTTCCACTCTCTTCAACCATTTTCACTCCCTCTCGCCCTCCTCGCTCACTCTAACTCTTCTTGTTCACGCTAGCTCTGATGAATTCCCCTTGTTCACTCTGATTTCCTCTTCCCTCACTCCAAATTTCTTCCTCCTCACACTGGCTCCCTTTATACTCACACTGGCTTCCTCCCTCCTCTAATTGTCTCCTTGCTCACTCTAACTAGCTCACACTAACTTCTTGTCGTTCGCCCAGGATTCCTTCTTGCTCACTAACTCCGACGCATGAGTCTCAAACACTTCAGTCACCTCTCTCTCTCTCTCTCTCTCTCTCTCTCTCTCTCTCTCCGCCCCTCATGAGAGCCTGGCTTAAGCTGGATATCCTGGTCATAAGCGCCCTCCTTTAAATCCATTAAGTACCACACCAGTAGCCACACCACACACCACACCAGGAGCCACACCATCTCACCACACCACACACCACACCTGCAAAACGGCCTCACACATCACCAGGATCACCACCACCATCACATCACCATCTTCACACACATTACCACCATCACCACCAAGACCACCACTACTACCACCACCACCACCACCACTCACCACCACCACCATAGCCTTGCAAGTCACACAGCATTATCACCACCACCTTTACACATCAAACTAATCCCACCACCACCACACTTACCGTTAGCCTTACACACCATCACCACCACAACAACCTTACATACCACACATAATTACCACTGTCACCACCCTTACTGTACACACCATATTACCACAACACCACCACCACCACCACCACCACCCACCACACCAACACACTACACCACACCACCACCACCATCCTCACACACACACACCACAACACCACACATCATTCTCACACTACACTATGAAGTGACTTATTCCTAAACATTACTACACTTACTTAAAACTTTTGTTCCTACTTTTATCATATGCCAATAGAATTAAGTGGACGACTAGATGGATATAGTTTACTCAGAAATTTAGAAGTACAATAAGAACACTGCTAAGAATTGTACTGTACCTGGATTCACGTACACATGCCATCAACTGCCTTTATTATTATTTATTATTATTATTATTATTACCATTATCATTAGTTGTAGTACTATGACCATTACTATTATTACTGTTGTTGTTGTTGTTGTTGTTGTTGTTATTATTATTATTATATTATTATTATTATTATTATTATTAGCATTACTACTATTATTACCATTATTATCAGTTATTATTATTATTATTACTACTACCACCATCATCATCATCATCATTATTATTATTATTATTATTGTTATTATTTGGCAGGAAGAACGTGAAAGGAGTATACACAATCACTCCACGTCTTTGTCCTTCCTATTAAAACCAATCTTAGCTACGAGAGGCAGTATACCGTAAGTCTGTTCGTGAATCCAGCCCGGGACTACAATAAAGCCTATACTCTCGTGGCTTCCGGAGGCTTACACCTCTCCCTTAACAGATTATTTAAGCGACTGATCCATTAATATTATCTTTATCAACATTATTTACTGTACATATAAAAATATAACAAACAAGAGAGAATAGTGATGTGATAAATGAATTGCTTAACCCTTTCCACCCGATGATGTCCTTATAATTACCCAAGGATTATATTCATCAATTATTTTTAAACGTTTTAATGGAGAGCTTGTCTAAGGCTATAATCAACCCCATTCGTAAAATCCCCCCTATAAAAAAAAAATAATAATAATAATAATAATCTGGATATGCCAAAATAATGATAAATAAATAAATAACAGAAAAAACAATCGTAGGGAAATTCATTGAGGTCAGAGCCTCCCTTATCCACGAGAGCACGAGCTTACCTAGATTACAACTATGAGCTCTAATGACACCTTAACACCTACTCCACAGCGATTCATTCTGCACGGTACGCTTTAATATCCACTTGTATGTCCCTGAAGAAAACGGTGTCCACATGAAAATAATACACAAATACGACATAAGGGAAGGGTATGTAAAATGCAGAATAAATCGCTAAGGAAGAGGTGTTACGCGGTGTCCCAAGCCCTCTATGACACGTCCCTAAGCCATGCCTGGTGCTAAGCCACTGATGTCATGCAGCGAAGCCAGTGTGAGAAAAGCCAGAGCATTTTTTTAAGCTAGGAAGAATACACCTAAATGAATATTAACACTACAAATATACACCTAAATGAACAATAAGACTACAAAAATACACCTAAATGAACACTACCACTACAAAAATACACCTAAATGAATACTAACACTACAAAAATACACCTAAATGAATACTACCACTACAAAAATACACTTAAAAGAATACTAACACTACAAAAATACACCTAAATGAACGCTATCACTACCAAAAACAACCTAAATGAACTCTATCACTACAAAAGTACACCTAAATGAACACTATCACTACAAAAATACACCTAAATGAACACTACCACTACAAAAATACACCTAAATGAACACTACCACTACAAATATACACCTAAATGAACACTATCACTACAAAAATACACCTAAATGAACACTACAAAGAATACACCTAAATGAACACTACAAAGAATACACCTACATGAACACTGCATCTATGTATATACTGTATCCATCTGTGCACTGTATGTATGTAATCACCCAGCCAATACACTAACTATATACACACTACGTATACACTGAACCCGTACACACCCACCCACACACACACACACACACACACACATACACACACACACACACAATTCACATAAAAAAGCATCAGTCGGCAACAATGATATGCTAGTGATGGAGGCCAGATGAAAGGACAGGGGAGTCATCATTATGTGTGTGTGTGTGTGTGTGTGTGTGTGTGTGTGTGTGTGTGTGTGTGTGTGTGTGTGTGTGTGCTAATCCGTCTACCAGGGTTCAATCCCACCCAAGGGAAAACATTTAAGAGAGAGAGAGGCCGCAAAGCCGTCACATGAGCACAAAAAAGGCCCAAACCCCTCAGAGGACATCAATTAACTCTCTCTCTCTCTCTCTCTCTCTCTCTCACACACACACACACACACACACACACACACACACACACACACACATGTTGAGCGTGCAGTTTCACTAAATACGTTTGTCTTCTTACGTACTATACACAAACAACAGTACACATATACATACATAAACCCATTACACTTACATATACATACATACATACACACATACGTCAGTGTAGGGTTAATATGTACCTCTGTGTGTATGTGTGTATGTGCATGTTCGTATGTATGTATGTTCGTATGTATGTATGTTCGTATGTATGTATGTATGGATGAATGGATGTGCTTTTCTGCTTGTATGTATGACTGCGTGAACGCCTGCCTGAAATGATGTGTGTATGTATCTGTGTGTGTCAGTTTTTGTGTGTCTGTCTGTCTGAATGTGTGGCTGAATGAAGGCAGGTTTTTGAATGAACATGTGTACCTCCAACCATGAACGTGTGTGCACTTTCAACAACACCGCCATTCAAAGCCAAATACGTACATACAATGACCACCACACTCATAAAAACTGCTCTATTTCCCCATCGTGGCTGCGCGCGCGCACACACGCACGCACACGCGCGCACACACACACACACACACACACACACACACACACACACACACACAGGCAGCCAGACTGATGATTAGCGTGTGTGTGTGTGTGTGTGTGTGTGTGTGTGTGTGTGTGTGTGTGTGTGTGTGTGTGTGTGTGTGTGTGTGTGTGTGTGTGTGTGTGTGTGTGTGTGTGTGTGTGTGTGTGTGTGTGTGTGTGTGTGTGTGTGTGTGTGCAGATCCGTATTCTTTAAAAAACGTGAACTATTTGCCGAGCAAATTTTCCTCTGCAGTTTACAGCCAACAAATGAACGAGAGAGAGAGAGAGAGAGAGAGAGAGAGAGAGAGAGAGAGAGAGAAACACACACACACACACACACACACACACACACACACACACACACACTCCCATGACGTCTTTCTCCACCAAATTCTTGCTACTCCCAGGCTATTCAATTTTTCAACTTAAGAAATATTTTTAACTTAGACGGGGTGACTGAAGGCTTTATTATAATCCTCTAGCTCAAAAAATCCCCCCTGAGCTGAGTAAAATCGTCTGACGGTAGCTAACACTGGGATAAAAAAAAAAAAGGAAGAAAAGAAGATGGCATATATGTGAAATGGGTAAAAAAAAAAAAAAAAAAGATTGTTTTTTTATATGAAGACACTACGAATGAATACTAATGATGGTGAGAAAAAAATACAATGAATAACTATGGAAATAAGAGAAATAATACAATGAATAACCAGGGAAATAAAACTGATACTGATAAAAATATATATATATACACGAGAAATTATTCGTGAAAAAAACGGATGTATTCTGCACACGTCAACGATAAAAATTATATGGTTACGAAAAAAAAAACTATGAAAAAACAGAAGGAAAAACGTAAAGGCAGAGATGTCAGATAAATAAATAAATAGAAAAATAAAAATAATAATAATAATAATAATAATAATAATAATAATAATAATGACGAAAAAAGAATTAAGTAAAACCCGTGTGTAGCCGGAAGCTGAAAGTTGTGCTAATGAAAGACAAGCTGGCGTGAGAGAGAGAGAGAGAGAGAGAGAGGGGGGGGGGTGATAGTTGCAGCCCATCAATATACACCCAACGGAAGCCGTGCATACCATTCCATTTAAAAAATAAATAAATAAATAAATAGATAAATAAAAATATAACGTAAGCCAAATAGTGTAATAAAGTAATGAGAGAATTAAGCTCACGAGGCCTGGATCAACAAACCAGTAATAAAGGAGCATCTGCGGTGTGTGTGTGTGTGTGTGTGTGTGTGTGTGTGTGTGTGTGTGTGTGTGTGTGTGTGTGTGTGTGTGTGTGTGTGTGTGTGTGCTTTATTCATCTACTTAAAAATCAAGCCACATTAATCCCTATAAATGGTGAACGAATTTCCACTCTGCCATTTACAGACGATTTTATTAAGCTTGAGGACACTTTTCCAGCAGGAGAGTTGGTTATGGCGATCGTCAACCCCCTGATCAGTAAAAGGATTTCCTCCAGTGAATAAAACCGTCCAGGAGAAGGAAGAATGTAGAATAACGTACTGCTAGTGAAGTGAGTAGCATTTATGAGGAGAGGAGATGGATTTTCATGACGTTTTCTATCTCCAGACGATTCTATGACGTTTGTGAGCGTACCCTAGCAGTGAAGGGGTTTATGAAGCCTGTGTCTAACCCCTCCAGCTCGAAGTCTCCACCTGAGTAAAATCGTCTGACTGCAGTACGAATAAATGCAAAATACAGACTGAAGGGGTAATGTGAGAAAAAGATACGGGGGAACAGTAGAGAAGAGATGGTGAGGACAGAACAGATGATAACAGATGGTGAGAACAGATGGTGGGAGTTGAACAGATGGTGGGAACAGATGGTGGGAACAGAACAGATGATGAGAACAAATGGTGGGAACAGAACAGATGGTGAGAACAAATGGTGGGAACAGAGCAGATGGTGAGAACAGATGGTGAAAACGGATATAGAGAACAGAACAGTTGGTGAGAACAGAATAGACTGTGAGGATACAACGTTCGGAAAGAATTATTAAAAAGGGGATATTAAAACAGAGGAGAAGATGAGAAGCCAAGAAACCATTTACAACGCTGTGTGGTAACCATATAACCAAACCATACGTGCTCCGTGTCAGCAAGTGGGTTGGTGGAGGGTCAGTGCCCCTCCCCGTAAAACAAATAACTCAAAGTCAAATGGCCACCCCTTACATGATTATCGCGTCTGGCAATAGATAGACAAATAGACAGAAGATGCGAATAGAATGTTAGATAAGGTGAGAACAGGTGAGATTAGATCACTAGAATGTTAGAACGGGTGACTCATTAGGACAGACTGGCAGGTAAGAGCAGAATGTTAAAATACGAAAGAAAGTGAGATAAGGTGACTGATAAAACAGAACAGGTGAAAATGGACTGTTAAAAGGTGAAAGTGGGGAATACGACAGGTGAGACTGAAATATTAGGACAAAAGGTGAACAAAAGGTGAGAAAGGAATATCAGGAGGGACTAAAAGATAAGAATGGACCAGGAGGAAAATTTTATGGTGAGACTATATACCCTTTCAATAAAATCGCTGTCATTTGTCATTCTTTTTTCCGCCAGACGATTTTCTTCATCCCTCTCTCAGTGATGGGGTTAATGAGGCTTTCCCTGGCCTCTCCTCCTCCAGAAATCTCTCGTAAGCTGAGTAAAATCGTCTGGTTGTAGCAAGAATAAAGCTGAATAAGAAAGGTGGAGAGGTTAAGTTCTTGAAGGAAGTGAAAGGCATGTGAAGAGGACGTTATTGAGAGAGAGAGAGAGAGAGAGAGAGAGAGAGAGAGAGAGAGAGAGAGAGAGAGAGAGAGAGAGAGAGAGAGAGGCTAATAGCTGATAAAGTTAACCCTATCACCCCGAGGACGTATTAGTTTAGTTCATTCTCGCTACTACAACATCATTCTATTCAGCTTAGGATCTCCCGTACTGAAGGGGTTAATCAAAGCTAACCCTAACACCTGCAGTTGAATAAAATCTATCTTAAATAAAATATAATCGCTTGATGATAGAAAGAGATAAAGTACACCATGAACGTAATCGGGTCGAGGTCGGGTAAGAATGTTCCCTAGCACCTCTTTCTTAGCGATTTACTTTTGGAGAGGGCTGGTTAATATCCTTCCGTACGTCATTGATGCAGGGTATGGTGATACTGGATGGATTTTTATAACACAGAAAAGAACAGTAAGGTGCAATAATGAAAATAAATTGCTTTGGAGAAGGTGTTTGGGAGATTGCTCAACCGACAATATTACGGTCCTATGAAGGGGGAGTCAGACTATACAGATCAGGTCACGTAGGGGGCACTGAAAAAAAAAAATCAAAAACAAAACCAGATGTCGAGATGAGGAGATGAAGAAGGAGAAGACACGAAACACCTCAAAATAATAAAGAGGAACGGAAGCATGGATGGTGAAGTTAGTGGAGGAGCAAGTCAGGGAAGAAGAGTGACTACAGAACAGAATAATGGCAGTGATGAAGGCAGTGTGGGAGAGAGTATGTGGAACAACCCTTACATGTGGGACTGACAGCGAGTGAGGGAGAAAAGCCAAAAATCAGAGTGCCTGAGGTGAGTTTCTTGAGGGTAGAAGTTGGTTGAATTATAGAAGGAACAAACAATGGCAGAATATGTGATGATTCTGTAAGGAGGAAAGAGCAGAGGGGAGCAGGCAGTGTGATATGGTGTGGATGAAGAGAAACACACACACACACACACACACACACACACACACACACACACACACACGTGGTATGAGCATGTCGACAGAATACAGAAAAAAAAAAAAAAGTGACAAGGAGTGTTTGAAAGCAAGGTAACTGATGAACGCAGATCTTCCACTACAAAGATGAAAATAGGTAAAAAAAAATATATAGATACGAAAATCGGGAACAAAAGAAATGGCAGGACGCAAAAAAATTCAATGCAAGGATAGACCAACCCTCGACACTCTTCTGCCTTGATCACCTTTGCATGCATGGTCAGGTGGATGGGGGTAAAGGCGGTGGTGATCTATTGTGCAGTGGATCCGATACCTGTCACTAAAACATCTCTCTTGTTTACCATTCAAGCCGGAAAATATCTCACACTGACTCATAAAAATGGTTTGTGAGAAGCTACGTACAAGTACACGCACACTCAGCAATACTACAACACAAGCAGAGAGCCATGCAAAAAACGAATGAAGAAAGAAATCATCCAAGGTACCAAAACAGGCAGGCAGGCACGGTACACAGATTCAGTAAGGCAGGCGGTACACGGAAAGCCAGGCGTGGTTAAAAGGGGTGGAAGGGAAGATAAGGTTGATGAAAGGCAGATAAAAAGTCTGATGGAAAGGCAGATGATAAGGCCAGATGACAGATAATTAAGACAGACTGAAAGACAGGGTAGGTAGGTAGTGTATACAAGGAAGAGAAGGCAGGGTGACTGATTAATTTTAGGTGTGCAAGTTAGGGGGGTAGGGTGGACAGGCAGGGTGGCAAGGTGGGACTGGGAAGGTAGAAAGGCGGAGTAGGCTGACAGGGTGAGGCTGGGCAGGCAGGTGGGGCAGACAGGTAGGGTGAGGCATGGCAGCCAGGTGTGAAAGAGAAGACAGACATTCAGGTGCGTGGGAATGGGGTACCTGAGGCAGCTGTGTGGTGCTGGTGGCCGCGTCGTCATTTGATGGACGCCGCATCAGCTTGAACGGCACCTTGACGCTCACCTCCCCTCCGATGGCACTAGTAAACAGCTTCACCTGGGGGGCGGAAGTCGTGTTAGCGCTACAGTTTATTCACTTTAACTTGGTAGAGATTTTCATTCTATTTCCCGTAGCTCAATGTCAGAATCAGAGAGTACTACAACCCTGCATCCTTTCTATTGCACTTTGTGACTAACACTGAATTCTACCGGTAATCTCCTGCTATACTGTAGGTCAACAAGTGAGATGAAAAGATGGCAATTTTACGTCTTGTTAAAGTGAAATGAGTGTAGGCATTAACAACCTAATTTCGACTATTTTTTCAATACACTTCAAATTCACTTTCTGTCATATTTAGGTAATGTTAGGGCACGATTTCAATCCCTTCATGAGTGGCATGGGATCTCGTGCTTCTTACATTTGGATACACCACAACATTTCCAATTGTACAGTATTTCTCAACACACCGCCTAACACGTTGTCCGGGAGTCGTAAACACAGCACACTCTCATCTAAAGCCGAGTTAATAAAAAATGCAGTTTTATTAATTAAGTACATGGTTTGCCGTCCGTTGCTCAGCACTCCACCATACCACATTAAACCAGGGATATTAAACCCTGTACGTATGCCGGTATATTCACTCTGAGGTTAAATCGAAAGTATTACACAAACTAGAAATCATCCTATTTTTTTTTTATCTGACCTAAGAAACTGAAATGCATAATCAAATCTATATGCGAGTAAAAAATTTCTTACCGGTACCTATCAATACTGAAACTTCTTAACTCCTAACAGTGATAAAGAAACGCATGATCTGCCTATCATACCTAGAAATTTTAAGCAATCTCACTCTCTCACCTTGACGTAGTAACTGACGTAGATGGCGAAGACGTTTCTCTCCTGGGTGTCTGGCCTGGCGAAAGGAGTGACAATTTAGTGGCTTTACATTTACAGACATTTATTTTCATTTATCATTTTTTATTTACTTAGAGGCTTTTCCGCTAAATCTACTGACATCTATATTCACTTAGTATTTTTTTCTTTTGGTCAATTTGGGGATTATTTAGCAGGATATATAGTCAACATATTTATTTACATTTAGCAATATTTTTTGGTTTTGCGGTTGGTGGGAATACTGTAGATACTTTTTTTTTTCCATTTAGCAATATGTTCAGTGGGATTGTATTTTTGTAGGCTCCTTTTCTTCACCCCTTCACTATAAGTATTTTTTTATTTTATTTACTGGTGCTGTTTCCAGATGATTATATTAAGCTTTGAGGAGACTTTCAAATACAATGGGTCAGATAAAGCCTTAGTAAATCTTCCCATTGATACAGGTGAAGAAAAATTGTTGAATAAAATCTATCTATCTATTGCCAGACGTCTTAATCCCGTAAGGGGTGGCCACAAACAAATCGCCTCCATGTCGCCCTGTCCCCCGCCGTTTCACTGCCCTGCTCCCAGCCCACACCCCCCTCTCTCATCTACCTCTCCACTCCATCCCTCCATCTCATCCTGGATCTTAATCTGTTCACTGCACAAGGGAAAAAAGTTCGCCTCATTTAACGGCTTCTGTTTTTCAAGTTTACTTTTGTTGGCCAAATTTCCTAAGCTGGGATATGTTTGGACTGTTTTTCTATATGAAGAGCCAGGAAGGAAAGTGACAGACATACCATAAGAGTTAAGCAGATTTAGTGAAGGGTACCCGAATTAGTGTAAAAAAAAATCTGTCGCTTACTCCTGCTTGTTTCTCCATGGACTTTGTTAATCATGCCCATCAATCCACCACAACCGATACTGACGACTTTACTTGACCACAGCTGAGTCGGATGCTTCGGATACACCACACAAAGTTTCGAAACCCATGAGGGAAAAGCGAGGATGAAATAGGACCTTTGTTGTCGACTGTACGAATCCAGTCCAATTATCAAAGTTCATAGAAAAAAAAAAAATAAGGATGAGGAAACAGCACTTTTGTAGGCGACTGTACCAGGCAACACAGATCAAGTTTTCAAGTCTATGGAGGGAATGGGAGTTGAGGTAATAGGATTTTTGGAGGCGATTGTACAGTACTTACAGACATCAGATCAATTTTCGGTGTTTAGACAAATTTTTAGCGTCCACGGAGGGAAAGGGAGGTGATGTAACAGGACTTCTGCCTGCGACTGTACCTAGCCACGGAGGACGCGAGGCAGCTGTCCCTGTCATAGAACTCCTCCAAGGCGATCCAGTTCTTGATGGCGCCCCGGGCAGGACACAGGTGGTACTGGCGAGACAGCGTGGCGCCGGACGTGATGGGGCAGCCCTCGGTGGAGTCAACAGTGGCCACGATGTTCTTGAATTTGCCGTTGCTGAACATTGCCACGTCCACGTACTGCACCACCATCACCTGCGGAGGGACGAAGGTGTGAGATAGGGAGGAAAGAGAGGAAAGAGAGAGAGAGAGAGAGAGAGAGAGAGAGAGAGAGAGAGAGAGAGAGAAAAGAGAGGAGGAGAGGGAGGTAGGAAAGAGAGGGAGAAACAAAGACGACAAGGAGAAAAGAGAGTGGGGGGGGGGGAGGAACTGGGTGAAGATGATGGGAAAAGTAGGTATGTGGAAAGGAGAAAAGAGCAGTGAGAGAGGGAGAAAACAGAACTGAGAAAGGGAGAGAGGGAGGAAACAGAAGTCACAAAGGGAGTAAACAAGAGAGGTGTGAGGGAGGAAACAGAGGTAAGGGAGGGTGGAGAAAAGAAAAGTGATGAGCGTATGAGAGATGTAGTTAAGTTTCTCGTTAGTGAAGATGGCAACATTAAAATAATCCACCGCCATCAAACCCGGAGAGATGGTGGAGAGGTGAGAGACGAGGGAGAAGAGAGAGGAGAGGGATGGAGGAAAGAGAGGAGAAGGAGGGAGGAAAGAGAGGAGAGAGAGGGAGGAAAGAGAGGAGAGGGAAGGAGGAAACAGACTGAGTTGGAAATCTCTTTACAACATCACCTCATTTCCAAAAGAATTGTGAGAGAGGAAGGAGAGAGGTGGGGGAGGGAGAGAAAAGAGAGGTGACGGAGAGGGAAGAAAAAAAGAAAGAGGTGAGGGAGGGAGGAAAGAGAGGTAGGAGAGGTGAGGGAGGGAGGAAAGAGAGGTAGGAGAGGTGAGGGAGGGAGGAAAGAGAGGTAGGAGAGGTGAGGGAGGGAGGAAAGAGAGGTATGAGAGGTGAGGGAAGGAAGGAAGAGGCGAGGAAGATGGGTGTGGGAGGAAAAGAGAAGAAGAAAGGAAAGACAGGAGGAAGGGAAGAAAACATGAAGGAGGGGAAAGAAAGGGGAGGGGAAGGAGGGGATAGGAGGAAATAGGAAGAGAAATAAGGGGGAGGGAAAGAAATGCTGGGAGGAAACAGGAGGAAGGGAGAGAAAGGAGGAAGGACAAGAGGAATGGAAAGAAAAGGGGATGGACAGAAAGGAAGAAGGAAGGGAAAGGAGGGAGGAGAGAAAGAATGGAAGCCAGGAAAAAATGAAGGAAGGAAGGAAGAAGGGGGAAGGACAGAAAAAAGGAGGGAGAGACAGGATGGAGGGAAGGACGAGGATAATAGAGAGACAGGATGGAGGGAAGGAGGGGGAGGAGGAAGAAAAAGAATGGAGGGAAGAAGGAAGAGGGGGAAGTGAACAAGGGGATTATGAAGGTCTGCAGTAGGTAATTACGAACAAGTAGGTCGGATGTCTAATATATCGTGGGGAGGAGGAGGAGGAGGAGGAGAAAAAAAACTGGAAGATAGGAAAGGAGTAAGGAAGACAGATGCTACAGGAGAAAGAAGGGAAATGGAAAGGAAGTATGATAACAGAGAGAGAGAGAGAGAGAGAGAGAGAGAGAGAAACTGAGGAGCGAGGAGGGAGGGAGCAGGAGTATGTACAAAAGGAGGCAGAAGGGAGAGAATGGAGAGTCAAAGGAAGGTTAGGGACGGAGGGAGAGAGAGTAGAGATGGATGGAAGGAGAGGCAACGTGAGGGGAAATACTCAGAAAAGTGGATTTATATATCGTTCTTTCAGTTCCTATGCGTCAGATTCTTGGTATAGACTCAGCAGTTTGTTCCCTGAGTCCCAGCAGACCTCCTACGCACCACACACCTCCACATGTCACCACTTCGGCGCTAACACCCACCGTCCAATTTGAATACATGCTAGGGCTGCTTCATACAGGACTGGGGTATTGGTATTAGCGGGGGTATTTTTATGACATGTCGGCGGGTCTTTTGATAGATCAGTAAAGTCTAAGGAAACTCACACCTTCACCTGTTCCCTGCCTCAGCCGTGAAACGAACTCGCATCCACTACACACACTCTCTCTACCGACTTGGCCATCACATCCCCGCAAAATAATACGGAAAGAGACAAGGCAGGATAGAGGGAAAGACGGGAAAAAGGATGGATGGAGTAAGACGCTTCGTGGCCCCTCTTCTTTAGCGATTTATTTCTGGATATTACACCCTGATATTCCCCCACACATTATCCATATTAGTTTAACAGCAACATAATATCAATACATACGAAAGGATAATGAGATGCACCTTGCGGAATAAATCACTGCGGAAGGGATGTTATGGAATCAACGTTACCTAGGATACGACCCAAGGAAGGAAGATGATGTATGTGACGCAGGAGGGACGCTACGGGACGGAATGGGACGTGGGGGTACGGGAAATAGTCAGGGATAATATATTACCTGAGAGAACCTGTGGGGCATGTGATGAAGAGGAGATATGGAAGGTGGGGGGCGGTGTGCAGGGTAGGTGGTGAGGGAGAGAGGAAGACAGAATATGTGGTAGGTAAAGGGGATGGATGGAAGGAAGGAAGGAAGTGAAGTGTGGTAGGTAAGAAGGATGAATGGGAGGGAGGAAGGGAGTGAAGTGTGGTAGGTAAGAAGTTTTGAATTGGAGGAAGGAAGGGAGTGAAGTGTGGTAGGAAATGTGGCAGGTACGATTAACTAGGACGAATGGGAGAGAGGCAGTGAAGTGTGGTAGGTAAGAAGGATGAATGGGAGGGACGAAGGAAGGGAGTGAAGTGTGGTAAGTATGAAGGATGAAAGGGAGGGAGGAAGGATTGGAGTGATATGTGGTAGGTAAAGAGAAGAATGAATGGAGAAAAGGAAGGCTGTAGAGAGGTGGATGGAAGAGTGTAACCGATGGGATGGAGGTGGTAACGCAGGAAAATGTGTATGGGAGACGTATGCATAAAAAATCTTGAGTTTTTCGTAAAGGGAGTGACAGAAAGAACAGTTTTAGGTACAACTGTGAAGAGTAATATCAATCTTACACAATATTAAGGGACATTTGTGAGGCTAAGAAGATCGCATCACCAGGTCTCTTAAGTCACTGCTAAAGATCTCACTGTTTGTCGTAAGGAAGTGGATAGATATATATGTCGGGTTCTTTACATGAGTGACTGTCAGTAGGGGTTTCGTCCGGGGAGCTCCACTGGCTATCTTCTAACGTTATGTCTTTTCGTTTTCCTGGCTACCTCCTTTCATGTAACTTGTGCTACTGCGCTGGACGTGGGATCGTACTCTGGGTGGCACAGGGAGCTTCGCTGCACCTCTTCCTCAGCGATTTATTTTGCATATTATATCATAACATTCTCTTGTATGTTACATATACAGATTAAACTCTACATACTTTGCATTTTTGTTTTTTACGTATCCGACTCTGGACATAGGCATCACCGCCTCTTCACAAGGCCCAGTACATACCATACACCCTCACATGTCGCCACTTCGGCGCTAACACCTATAGCCCACACTGAATATATGATAGGGCTGTCTCCTACAGAACTGGCGTATTGGTATTAGAGGAGGTATTTTTACGACATGTCGACGGGTCTTCTGGTAGATCAGTAAAGACTGCTTTATGAAATTCAAATCCTTAAACTGTTCTCTCCCCCCCCCCCTCAAAAGAAGACACTGAGATGCACTGTGCTGAACAAATCGCAAACAAAAAAGGTGTTACGAAATCTCCAAAGCCACTCAATATGACCCACAAACCTACCCAAAGCCTTCCTCTGAATCTGGTGCAAATATTTACATTACAACTCGGTCCCGTCGCTTCTGTCCTTCTGTACCTTCATCTCGACCTTCCTCTCGGCTCATTCAGTACTGCTGTATGGGTGAATGGGGCAGGGACGGTGAATTGGGCTGAAAAGTTGTATGAGGGAAGAGGTAGGATATATATGGAAGGTAGAGTGTACAGTATACTCGTCAGGGAGGAAGACTATGGGGAGGGATGGGTGTACAAGGGAGAGAGGGTGTATGGAGGAGAAGAGAAAGTGTATAGGGAAAGAAGGGTGCATGGGTAAGGAAGGGTGTATGGGGAAGGAAGGGTGTATGGGGAAGAAAGTGTGTATGGAGAAGGAAGGGTGTATGGACAAGAGAGGGTGTGTGGGGAAGAGGGGGAGTATGGGCGAGGAAAGTTGCATAAGGGAAGGCGTGTGCGCGTGTAGAGGGAAGGATCAGGTGTTAAGAAATTAATAAAGCATATGTACAGGTTGAAAAGCGTACGTGCTATAGACAGAGGGTCATGAGACTGAAGGGGGTTACTATTCCGTCAGGGCTGCCTACTTATCACTTACCCTTTAGCGTATTATCCATTTCCAAATTATTTACATTCACTTTGGGGTTCTCGTATAGTGAGGAGACACAAGAAGGCTGTAATTAACCTCCCCAGCTTGAAATGTGTCTCCAAAGTTTAATAAAATCGTACGGAGATAGCGAGAACTTCACCAGAAACGAGGTTGCACTGAAAGGAATGACCCTGAGCCGCATCGCTGTGTTGAGGGCATAACGTACGGTGGAGACGTCGTTGGCCCAGTCCTTATCAACAGGTAGATCAGACGCTCCTTTACCTGTTGAAGTCTTAGTCTCTCTCGCTGTGTGTGTGTGTGTGTGTGTGTGTGTGTGTGTGTGTGTGTGTGTGTGTGTGTGTGTGTGTGTGTGTGTGTGTGTGTGTGTGTGTGTGTGTGTGTGTGTGTGTGTGTGTGTGTGTGTGTGTGTGTGATTTTATAAACCTTAGGAAAGATCTCTCGTATTGACCGTGTAAATGAAGGCTGTATCTAACCCTTCCACTTAAAGAAAAAATACACTGAAGAAAACAGTCTAGAGGCAGCGAGAATAAATTGTATCACATCACAGGACTGACCAGGTTAATAATTATCCACAAAAATGTATGGAAATAATCTCCGTCGTGAAGGTATTTGGTCATGATAGGAGTCTCACGAAGTAATCGCTGGTTACGCACCCGACGTACCAGCAACATCCCATGATCCTACAAAGGAACTGATTCACCGCCCAGATGCACTGTTCAGTCCGAATCTCACAGCCATACAGTAGGACAGTGAATATCAACACCATGAAGGCAGGGATCTTCGTTCTTCTGTCCTGTACAAATAACAACGCCAAATACTCGAGCTGAGTTCATAATTCCGCAAACCAGACCAATGCACCAGGTAAACTTATTACCTGAATCATCAATGGATTGAACCAGACCAAGACAGGTGAATCTCTCAAAGACCATCTCATCACATCCCTGAAAACACTGTACCACTTCATCCAATTAGCTACAAAATGCCTTGGCTTTGGTCTTGACCCAGGAGACCTTTAGTCCCAGTGGCTTCTCTCCTCATGTTTTTTATTTATTTATTTATTTTTTTAACGGTAGAAAGAAGCACAGGCTGGAAGCCCGCAAGATTGCTTCCTATACATAAATACATAAATAATAAAGGTAATTCTAGATCCGTTCACCTCGAGATGCCTGGACACATTTCATTTTTAGAATGAAGGTCACAGGCAGAAGGAAACACAGACAGAAGGCAGTTCCGAGCTGACCTGATGGATACATGAAGGACTTAGAAGTGTGTGCAATGACTCCATCAGAATGACTGCGCCATCAGCAACGTCAAGGTCAGTAGCCATAAATTACCAACAAATACTCCACACTGACTCCAACTCCAGCCCGACACAGTACGCAATCCAGGCAAGTTCCAGATACGGTGCCACGAAAATAATGATCTGAGAGGGTGGAGATAGGTGAAGGGAGAGAGGGGAGAGACTGGAGTGGGGAGGTGAGGTGAGATGGGGTGAAACACGAGGTGTGAGGTGATGGGGGTGATGTGAGAGGGATGGGAGGTAAAAGGTAAGAGGGGAGGTGAGAGGGGACGTGTGAGATGGAAGGGGAGGTGAGAGGGATGGGAGGTAAAAGGTAAGAGGGGAGGTGAGAGGGGACGTGTGAGGTGGAAGGGGAGGTGAGAGGGGAGGAGAGGCGAGGTGAGGGGAGGTGTGAAGTGAGAGGGGTGGGGACAATACTATGAATGACGGGGTACGAAGCGGACTAATTAATGTGAGGGGCAGGTGGGTATTGTTAGTCACCCTCCTTCACCTTAATTACTACTTCCTCCTCCCCCCTCACGTGTCCTCCACTTCCCGCCCTTTCTTTCCCTTTTTCTGTCGAGGGTGGGCCGTATATTGCGCCTCCCTTGGAAATTATTGTGCTGGGCTGGCTCATTCCCTATTACCAGTGTCTAACCTTCAATAAATAATAATAATAATATTAATAATAATGTAGTAGAAGTAGTAATTAGTGAATATCTCTTAAGTACGCATGACATTCATATTTTAGCTAATCTATACCACCTGGCGATTTTATTCACCTCAGGACAGACTTTTCGAACAAGACAGTTTAGATACCGCCTTAACAAACCCCTTCACTACGAGATCTTAGCTGAATAAAATCGTCTGACAGCGGCAACAACGATAAAAAAAAAAAAAAAAAAAGACTATCTGGTCCAATACGGCTTAAAACAGATAACACATCACTGGCTACGTCACTTCAGTACACCTGGCTGACCCGCTCTCACGCCCAGATCAGCAGACTCAGCCGTTTCCGCAACACCAAAGAACTAGCAAGGGTGGCGCAATCTATGGACCACCCTGCACTTACTTGGGCTATTGCAAGGGGACATCTGGACTGGAGGCCTTGCTCTACGCTCCGAACTGCCAGAGTAGCTCCGAGTTTTTATCATTATTACTAAAACTTTCCACATCCCTGAGGCAAGTTTTTTTGGTTTATGTTAAAGTCACTAAAACTTTCCACCTCCCTGGGGCAGGTTTCCTTTTTTTTTTTTTTTTTTTTTTTTTTAATATGAAAACTTCCCACAACCCTGTGGGATGTTTTCATGTTTTTGTCATTATTATTATTATTATTATTATTATTATTGCCCTAGGGAAGATCTGAATCGCTGCCATTCGCATACCGTTTGAGCTACAGCCTTCATTCGCTGTCATATTATAGTACTGGTTGGCCGCTTCATATGACCAAATATCATCCTGATCCAACAAACGGAACCCGGATAGTATCCGGAAAAAAAAAACACGTAAACAAACAAACAAAAGCGACCGTAAAGCTCAAGAACCACTTAAGTTACAGGGTTGAAATTTTTATGGCCTATACCAGGGACATGGCCAGAATGCACTGCTTAATACAGTTCAGATCGGATCATTATTCTCCGAAATCGCCTGTAGGCCAAATTTTCTTTTTACTACTCCGGAAGACAAAAAGGTAGAGCCACCAGACTTGGTGGATTTATAAATCTTGATGACCTAAGGTGACAGGCAGAGACTCAGGAACCTTGACCTCAAGGTCCCATTATGGTTCGGCTTCTAGTAGGGAATGGCTGTGGAAAGTTTTTATCAAAATCGTCCTTGTACAATTTAACGGCGTTCTAGCTGAAACTTCCCATATCCTTGAGGGAAGTTTCCTTGTTTTTGCCATAACTACTACTACTATTACTATTATTATTATTATTATCACTGCTTATTTTAAAATTGCGATATTTCAAAGGCTATTTGGCCTAAATCCTTCAAACTTAGTAAACTTATGTAAGAGAGCGGATGTTTGTTGCTCAGACGTCATGACTCAGACGCTGCCAGCATAATGAATTGGCAATGATCGCTGCCTTTGGCCAATCTGCTGGGAAGACTGTTTCATGTGTACACAGCTGACAACTCTTTAACTCAGCATAACGTCATGGCACTGGGTAACACAACAGAAACTCACCACTGCCCGAATGATTGTAGAAGACTCATAGAGCTGATAGACTCCTTGGGTTTAAGACAACTCTCTTCCAATAAAGTACGGTATCCAGTAGTAGTACGGAGTCTGTAAGAATAACCTGAATTGCTGATGGTATACCTACGGGCCTACATCTCATACTTGGTCGGATAGCTGTTCGATTCTTTTGGCCAAATATGGTGGCAATCCGTCAACCGAATCTTCGGATATTATCAGGAACAAAGAAAAGTTAGTCGGCTATGCTACCTCAAGAACCGCTTTAGCTAGAAAGCTGAAATTTTACCATAATACAGGTGGACGCAGTGCGCCAAGGAGTATCGTTCTAATCGGCTGATTATTGTCTGATATCGCCAGCGGTAAAAAACTGGGAATTTTCCTGATATTAATGCTGGATTAAAGTTTGTGCCACCAAACTTGGTGGACTTATAGAACGTGATGACTTAAGGTGACATGCACAAGATCAGTGACCTTGAACTCACGGTCCCTTTATTGCTCGGCTTCTACAGTGCAGTAGTAGGCAATGGCTGTGGGAACTTTTTATGAAAATTGTCATTGAACAATTTTACAACGTTCTAGTTAATGTTGTTGTTGTTATTATTTTTATTTTTATTATTATTATTATTATTATTATTATTATTATTATTCATTATCATCACCACCATCATCATTAGCTTTACATTTTTTAAAATCGTGTAATGGTACCAGGGATGTCAAGTCGATCTCTCTAATCTCTTCAGCCCGAGGACGTCACCTTGTCACTACCAGACGATTTTATTCAGCTTAGGGTACTTTTCGAGACGATGGGGTTCGCTACAGCTTTCCTCAACCCCTTCATTACCTCGTAGCTCTCTCAAACTTAAAATCCCAAGCTGAGTAAATTGTCTGGTGCGGCAGGAATATACTACAAAAATACGTCATGGGACTGCGAGTGTTCACAAAGAATTACACATGGCTAATTCAAGAGGACCGCCTAATTCTGGAAATAAGTAGAGAAATCCAGGATTGTGGGTTCTTTAACTTTTTCTTACCACGGACCTCCTTAGTTACCCAATCAAGGACCGTACCATCAGCACTAAGGCACCGAATACAGAATGGTGCTGTAACACTAATACATTATAGAACAGTATCATGAGCTGCAGAAAAATTATTAAAATGGTAATTGCTTTGTCACGGAAATAATTATTAACCCATTGTTACAACAGTGTGCTAGTGTTAACATAGCTTACTAATTTTATGTTTGAGTGTGGATGATATGTATGTTTTATGGACACTATGGACATTAGTTCCTTAATTCTTAGTATCGAATCATGCTTTACATTAGAAAAATTAATATTTTCTTTATTCATTTCTTACCAGCCCCTATGTACCCCCTGGAAACCCTCTTGCGTACCCCTAGGGGTTCGCGAACCCTAGTTTGAGAACCCCTGTCCCATACACGTCAACGCGGGACCACAAATGGCTTCGCTAAAATGATGTACAGGATAAGGCTTCACTAGAATGAAGCCCTTTTCGTGCAAAAGTCCTTCGGCAGCTAATGTACAGCACCACACAGGGCTTCCCCACATTGAATCAACTACCGTGCTAAAATCTTTCCGGTGTGCCAGACTGGGTGGGCCGCTCAGAGATGCTGTCACGGAGGGCTATATCTAACCCATCCACTCCGACAAGTCCAAACTACAATTAATTCGTCTTGAGGTAGCAAAGAATGCAAAGAAATCTGTCACCAGACTGGAGGGGTTAAATGTTGTGGACTGCGTTAGCCTAGCCTCGGACTCCTACTGGTACGAGACTGGATGCTGTTATTATTATTATTATTTATTTATTTATTATTATTATTATTATTATTTTATTTATTTATTATTATTATACAGAGACTGGATGCTGTTATTATTATTATTATTATTATTATTATTTTATTATTCATTATTATTATTATTATACACGTATACAGGTCTATACGAGTATTTCCGAACTACAATATTTGGTTTCCGTCTCAAGTGTTTACTGTATTTTTTTTCTCTGACAATTTTGGGCATTCTTTCATCCACCTTCCACACATACTATTCCACCTACTCTGTTCCACCCACCTTCCACACCATTTCATCCACCTTCCACCCACACTGCTGCACCCACACAATTCCATCCACGTTCCCCACACTGGCCCCGTCCCATCTAGTCCCATCCATCTCGCAGCCCTGTCTCTCAAAACCAATTTGCCTCTCTTCCTCCCTGCCAACCCTTCATTCCTCTCCTTTATGAACTTGATCCCTCATTCCTTCCTTCCTTCCTTCTTCCTTCCCTCCCTCCCTCCCTTTCTTCCTTCCTTCCTTCCTTGCACCCAATTATTTCTTCTCTCTATGCTCCGGACCCTTCCTTCCTTCAATTTATCAGCTGTTCCTTCCAATTACTAGTCCTTCCTTCCGCCTATCATCCTTCCATCCTTCATGCACCAGATCCTTCCTTCCTTCATGCACCAGACTCTTCCTTCCTTCCATGCACTCAAGCCCTCCTTCCTTCCTACTTACCCGTCCTTCCATTCTACCTCTTTCTTCTTCCTCCATCCATCAATTCCTTCTTTCCATGCACCTTATACATTATCCTTCCTTCCTTCCCTCTTCATTACTTCCCCCTCCTTCCATCAGACATCCATCTCCCTCCTTCCTTCTATCCCTATCGCCCTATCCTTCTCACCCCTCCTTTCTCCATCATACCTTCGTCTTCTCCCTTCCTACCCATGCTTCATCTTGCTTCCCTACTCTTCTGCTTTAGTTCTCCCTCAGTCTGACCTGCCTATCCTCCAGCCTTTACCATTTTTCCCTTCATCCTATCTCTTACCTCACCCCTCCTCTTCCCACTCTTTCCCTACTCTGTCCCTTACCTTCCCCTAAATCATCTCGCAATCTCTCCTGCACTTCCCTGCTTCCAACCTACTTCTTTTCTTCCCCTTCCTCTGCCCTTCCTTCTAAGCCATCTTACGCTTCCTCCTTCCCCTGACCCTCTCCCTGACTCCCTTCCCTCCCCCTGCCCCGTGAGCTAAGGGCCATTATACACATTAAAGTAATCAGATTATCGGGAAGGTGGCTCATACACTTGATAAGGGGAGGCGATGTATAACCCTGCATCGACCGCCTCAGACCCGACCGGACCCTGCCTTGCCCTGCCCTGCCTTTTCCTGTCCTGCCTTGTCCTGCCTCACCCCATCCCAGCGCCTTAATTAATCACTGTGTTCTTTGAGCCAGGCATGATCATTCTGCAATATTTACGCCACGACCTGTAGGCTGTTGCATTTGTGTTGCAGATGAAGTGACGTGCAATAAGGGACCGTGTTTTCATAATTCTGTGGCGCACTGCGTAACTCCTCGTCTAACTCCTCACCCCTTCAGCTTGAGGTCATACTTCGGATTTTATTCTCCTTTACTACAGACGATTTTATTTCGCTTAAGAGACCCCCCTTTTCGCTCCTATTGGTACAATTGGGTATTTTATTCAAGCTAAAAGACGATTTTCAGCCGAGAATAATCGTATCGGAGACTTCAAATAATTCTTTCCCAGCTCTCAGGACACCCAGGAATATTATTTAGGCTACCACCAGACGATTTTCTTCAGTCGAGAGAAATCCTGAAGCCTGTTATCATGTGAAGGAACTGGGTCATTCTCACACCTTGTATACTAACTGGTGGTTGCATGAAAACGATGACTCTTAGGTATGAGGTAGGAATGAGTCTCCTTGATCACTAGTCACAAAAACCCTCCAATACGGCACGCCTACGCCTTTACACCACAACAGGCAATGGGTTACGTCTCCATCACCAATCTGTTTGAGGGATTCCAATTAATTGTCCTTTTCATGTCACGAGCAATTTCTTTTATCACATGGACTGGTTTGCAATGCGAGGGAGCGAATATATTTTTTTCTTGATGCTTGTGATATATTGCATAATTCCTCGTCTCCCAGGCTATATACAGACGATGATTTCCTAATTTATCCACCTGTACCTTAATTAACCAGCCACCTGAATATCACCTTCATCATCGCTCATTGAACACGCCGGGATGATTGGGGGGGGGGGGCTGATGTAATTTTCCCTCGGTCTTTTGAACCCACTTGGCGGAAAGGGTTCGAAATTAGGGTTTACCTGGGTGACAGAGAAGGGTTCATCGCACTTTCTCCTCTGCGATTCATTCTTCACTTTTCACCTCAGCGCTTTCTTGAATGTTATGTGCCTCGTTTCAATACCAACGTACTTTGCGTCAATAACGTACAAGTGGATACTGACGTGTAATGTGCAAAATAAATCGCAAAGGAAATGGGGTTACGTAATCTCCACTTACATTACAACCCTTACATGTTTTTTCATCTGTTTATCTTTTCACCCAGGCATTCAAGCTAGAGATGGCAATTCTCGGCCAATGTAAGTGGACAGAGTATAGTGTTGGTGATAAGGAGTTACAAATGTTATCTTATTACAGGGATTAACCAGGCCACCACTCGACGATTTTATTCAGCTTAAGGAGAGGCTTTTGTAGTTAAAAATTCTTGTCAACGCTGAATGAAATTGCCCGATGGTAAAGAGAATAAAACACAAATTAAAGGCAGTGTACTCATGGGGTTACACATTTCCCACTCTAGGTATTGGGTACATCTCACCGGCTCTTATAACTCACTCTCAGCTGAGGAAAACCGTCTTGGGGCGGCTGGAATACAATACTGGAGCTGGCCCGACCATGACAGTGTTAATGGAGAGAGTATTATCACTCTCAGTCTCCTATGACTCACGTTCAGCTAAAGAAAATCGTCAAAGAGTAGCTTGAATAGAATAAAAGACGGCCCGATTATATATATATATATATATATATATATATATATATATTACCCTTCACCTGCCAAAGCCAGAGATGGGTGTTGTTATCACTGGAATCAATAGATGTCCATCCGTGGAGCTGGGAGGCTGGCTGGCTGGCTAGAGATTTCATTTCCGGGCCAAGACTCAGAAAGTATGCACTACAGAGTCATGAAATTTCACACAGTTATGTATCTTATGGCGAACTGGTGCCTTTTGATAGGTAGAATACTGTGTCTTCAGTAGTTTTTTTTAATAATGAAAAGTAAAATAAATTTTTCCAGAGATTTCAATGCAACCTGTGCAAGGAATCTGAAGGGCCCAGGTTATGTGTCCTCAAGGTGTTCTTCTTACGCCCACCTTTAAAAGAAAAGACGGGGGAGGGGGGAGGAATATGCGCTTGGTTAGGTGTGCAGGGGAGGTGGGGGGGTATATGCTTGGTCAGATGGAAGGTTGCAACAGCGTAGCGTTGCCTATGTTTTGAACAAGAAAGCATTAACATCTTCAGGTCCCTATGTCTCACTCAGCTTCATGAAATCGTTTGGCGTTACCTAGAATAAACTACTAGAGTTACTCCAATCATGAAGGCATTACCCTGGTGTCATTAGCGCCATCTTTCATCCACCACCATGCCTGTTAGTGATGGTGTAATTAAGGCCTTCCAGTCCAATCACCAACCCAATCCCCCACTATCCCTCGTCAGCCCCGGCATTTACCCACGATCCACTGTTTCTCATTATTCCCCTTGCTCACACACTGACTGACTCTCTCTCTCTCTCTCTCTCTCTCTCTCTCTCTCTCTCTCTCTTCCACTGTACTACTGTTTCCTAATCATCATACCTGTGTACTACTTGCATCATTCCCTTTAATATATTCGTATTATCACCTTCAGACTTTTAACCTATGCTGGTCGGCAGTCCATGTACTACGGTATATATAAATGCTCCTGGTCCGCACAATCTAACTTTTTCTTTGTGTCAGGTCGGCCTATTACCACAGGAACACACACACACACACACACACTCTTTTAAACATTTTCCTACCTCGTCATACACTAATTAAATCCAGTTCATTTTAATTGCCTTCGCCTCCCTGCTGAGTGGGAATGCTGCTGTGTGCCGCCTTGTTGCACACACATTTTCCTGTAGTATTGTTATTTTGCATTTTCAACCGACACTTTTGGGACGTCTAAGGCTAACTGATGTAACGCTCTTGTGACACGTCCGATGTGAGCACTCATTAGCAAATCAAATAGTGGAAAAATAAATAAAAATAAAATGAAAACAAAAACCCTGTCGCCTCATCTCGGTCATGACTCTTAAGTGAACGTGGGAGTAATTATCAAGATGTTAACTATCAATGGCTTACATTTTATTCCTGTTCCAAGTGTTAAATCATCCCCTTACCTTCATCATCCTCTCAAATACACACACACACACACACACACACACACACACACACACACACAGTAATCTATCCAACCTGACGTACCGTAACCTAATGAAACCTAATTTACCCTGATCTAAAAACACATAATCGGAATGAAGGGGTACACTCATGCCTTTACCTTAATCCTCCTGACGTTCCTGGAGGAGTGGTTGGTGACGGAGACGCTGACGTTGACCTCCTCGCCCCTCTCGTAGACGGGCTTGTCCAGCGATGCCTCCACCTCCACCTGCCCATCGGCGAGGAGGAGCTGCTTGGACATGGTGGCGTAGGGCGGGGAGTGGTCCATGCCGCTGGCCACCTGGAACAGCTTCATCCCCATCCTGATGCTGGAACGCTTGTGGGGCTTGTCCTCGGGGTTGTCGCCTGGAGAGTGGAAGAAAATGGGGTATACGGAAGGAGGTAATGCACAGAGAATGGGATGTAATGGAGAGGTAATGTATACAATATGGGATGTAATGGAGGTAATGCACAGAATATGGGATGTAATGGAGAGGTAATGCACGGAGAATGGGATGTAATAGAATGCACAGAAAATGGGTTGTAATGGAATGCACAGAGAATTAGACGTAACTAGAAGGGGTACCCGGCGTTGCCTGGGTAAAGCCTATGATCGTGCATTATCTGGGTCCTGGATGGCCACTCCTTGTAGTAGAAGACCCTCGGGTTTCCATTATATCCTTGCGTTATATTCTCCATGGACCTATTCCTACCATGGACCTATTTTCCCACTACCCACCCACTCTACACCCCTGCCTACCCACACCACCAAACTGCCTACCCATCTGGCCCGCTGTAACTAATGATATGGTTACAGAAGTACCAAATTCAACGGTTATTGCCTACCCTCTATCCACCATGATGACTTGAGTATTTCTGATTATAATTTGGGACATCAGGGGAGCTACTTTAGCCTATGTAATGTAAACGTTTAAAATGATAAAATTCGCCGTAAGAAGTTAAACCTGTCAGAGTTGTTCCCTAGACGACAGACAGGTAGACAATCTCTCTCTCTCTCTCTCTCCCACCAAAGCCCTCCAACCCGAAAAACGTCTTCCAGGCTACAAATTCCTGATTAACCCCTTCAAAACCATGATGCATTTTCATATCTTATTTTTCCCTACCTCCAGACGATTTTGTTAGGTTTGGGTTAGAATTCTTAAACTAGGGAGTTTAATTTAACTTTCACTGGGTCTTTCACCTCCAAACGTCTCTCCTATAATGAATAAGATCATTTGAAGATTGCAAAAATATTGCGCTAAATGTCGTCAGATTTACGAGATTAAGATGATAAATACTTCAGAATTGAGGAGGTTAATAATTCCCTAACTCAATTTATTTATTTATTTTATCGGTCGCCTCTACCAAGGCGTGGTGATATAGTTGTGTGTGTGTGTGTGTGTGTGTGTGTGTGTGTGTGTGTGTGTGTGTGTATTGCCAAAATATCTCGAAAAGTTGTGGACCAAATTTCACCAAACCTTATGGAAATAGCAACTATGTGAATATGCAGAAGCCTATTACTTTTGGTGAGGATCTGATCAAAGACGACCGAATGTCAACCGCCATATATATATATATATATATATATATATATATATATATATATAAGGCAGAGCAATAATGTTTTTGCCCACCTGTGTGTGTGTGTGTGTGTGTGTGTGTGTGTGTGTGTGTAGATAGACAGATTTTTTTATTTTTCAATGAGTCTGACTCTGGGCAAAGGCATCAGGGCCTATCCCCAGGAAATATCCCCAAGGCCCAGTAGTCCTCCTACATCTCCACATGTCACCGCTTCGGCGCTAACACCCACAGTCCATAATGAATACCTGCTAGGGCTGTCTCATACAGGACAGGTGAACTGGTATTTGCGGAGGTATTATTACAACATGTCGGCGGGTCTTCTGGTAAATCAGTAAAGTATACTTTTTTATGAAATTCAAATCCATAAAATGTTCCCTGCCCCAGTGGGGAATTGAACCGGGGTCAGTGAGGACTGCAGGCCACATAGAAAAATGAAACACGAAATATCCCGAGTGCTTTCGTGTATTCAGATCTTGAGGGGAGAACTCTCCCCTCAAGAACTGAATACATGAAAGCGCTTGGGACATTTCGTGTTTCCTTTTTCATCGTATATATCACCATATCTATGAATCGCGTTATTAAATGATTTATTTGCACACACACACACACACACACACACACACACATTTATATCTATCTATCTATCTATCTATCTATATATATATATGTAGATAGATAGATACAGATGTAGATACATATCTATATCTATCTATCAATCTATCTATCTATCTACCTAGACATATATACAGATATATATCTATATCTGTCTACATATCTATGTATCTATATATACAGTATAAGTAAAGATATACTATCCAAGTAAATAAATATATATTAATAATAATAATAATAATAATAATATAATAATGTCAAGCTGTGTATGTGTGTCTGTCTATGCGTTTGTTTGTTTTCTTTCACGAGAACTGTACTAGATATCGACCTAATTCGTTTTGCATTAGGTCGGGGTATGTTCAGAGAATGTAAAAAAAAAAAAAAAATGGCGATCGCGAGCGACGCAATGGCGCGAAATTTTCGGAAATCGCGACACGAGAAAATATGCGAAAATAATTTAGTGGATTTTTTGGCCAGAATTAGTCATTGTGGGCTTAATAGCGATACTGAAACAAAGAGAATGGTACTTGCAGACTCTTTGTGATAGAAAGGCTATTAGATGGTCTGCAGTGTTTTGCGGGCAAGCACTAGTATATAAGAGGGATGGTGGACGCGGGATGATGACTAACAAAGGATGGAGATAAAAATGAGCGATGCAAAAACAGAGGATGGAAATGAACTGCAGAAGACATTACTGGAGTGAGAAACACAGAGGGTGGGCACAGCTGGCGAGAGACAAAAATGTAAAAAGAAACGGACAAGGGAAGTTAATTAATGGATATATCAACCAGTCTCTCTCTCTCTCTCTCTCTCTCTCTCTCTCTCTCTCGTGTGCATATATATACGGTATATATATATATATATATATATATATATATATATATATATATATATATATATACCGCAGAAATACACACAAACAGAGAGAGAGAGAGAGAAAGAGAGAGAGAGAGAGGGTGGGGGAGGGGGGATACGGACACTGACTCCATGTGAGATGCGGTAAACAGAAAACCAAGGAGGGTAAATCTCGAGAGACACTGGAGGAGGAGTGCAGGGTGGAGGACGTGAGGAATGACGATGACGATGAGGGAAGGAGGGAGGGAGGAAGGGAGGGGTGAAGAAGAGGAAGAGGAAGAGTTGAGAGTATACAATGGAGGGAGGAGGAGGAAAGTATGGCCTTAAGGGAGTGAGAAAAAATAGCTCGAGACAAAACTTCCCTCCCCTCGTCTCTCTCTCTCTCTCTCTCTCTCTCTCTCTCTCTCTAAGGTTAATGACAGGTCAGCCAAGGAGCAAGAAAAGGAAGGTGTAGGAAGAGAATGCGTTGATGTAAAAGAAAAGAGAGAGAGAGAGAGAGAGAGAGAGAGGTGAAAGATACAGACCTCAGGGAATGATTTTCTGTCAATAAGTAATAGGTTACGTCAGCAGGGGAGGGAAGGGGGGGATGAAGGGAGGGGGAGGAGGGGAGGGAAGGGGGGGATGAAGGGAGGGGGAGGAGGGGAGGGAAAGGGAGGAAGGGAGAGAGGAGGGGAGGGAAAGGGAGGAAAGGAGAGAGGAGGGGAGGATGGGGAAGGAGGGGAGGGAGGGGAAGGAAGGGAGAGAGGAGGGGGAGGAGGGTGATAGAGGAGGATGGGTGAGGGGAGTAAAGGAGAATGAGGGAGGGGGAGAGATGAGAAGAGAGGGGAGTGGGGAGAGAAGGAGGGATGAGCAGGGTGAGGGAGATTTAAAGGGGTGAAAGGCAAGGGAAGATGAGGGAGGAGGAATGAGAGGAGATGGAGGAGGGATGAAAAAATGAAGGAAGAGAGGATATGTGAGGGAGGAAGGATGAAAGGAGAGGTGAGAGAGGGAAGAAAAAGGATAAAGGGAGAGGAGGAGGAGGGGGGGAGGAAAGAAGAGGATGGGGGAGGGGAGACGGAGAGGAGGGGGAGGGGAGAAGGAGAGGAGGAGGAGGAACGACGAGGGGAGAGAAAATAGGGCTGGAAGGGGTGACTGAAAAAGCTGAACAGGATAAAAATACACGGAGCCCGAGGGGAAGCGAGGGGAAAAGGGGGTACGGAAGGGTAGGGAGAGAGAGAGAGAGAGAGGGGAAACTGAAAGTGAGGGTGTTATGGGTGACAGTGAGATAGATAGGTAAGGGAGTGGATGATGATGAGGGAATGGACAGGTGGGGATAGGGGAGGGTGACAGAAGAAGGGGCGGTGATAGGAGGGATGCAGTGGCGGAGAGAGGGAGGGTGAGATGAAGGTGTGTGAAGAGGGAGGGAGGGTAAGACTGAGGCGAGGGAGTGATGGAGGAGGGAGAGAGAGAGAGAGAGAGAGAGAGAGAGAGAGAGAGAGAGGGAGGATGATATGAAGGATAAGAAATGTGTCAAGAGGGAGGTTTGGAGCAGAGAAGAGAGTGAGGGTGATGTGGAGAGGGAGTGTATGAAGAAGGAAGGAGGGAGGATAAGGTGCGATGAACGGGATGGAGGATGTGATGGAGAGAGGGAGTCAGTGAAGAGGGAGAGACGGAGTGAAGAAAGGGGGTGACCTGGAGGAGAGGGAGTAGGTGAAGAGGGAGGATGAGATGCAGGAGATGGAGGGAGGGAGTTGTGATGAGAGAAGCAGGGCAAGGTCTGGGATGAGAAGACGGGAAGTAGCTGTGAAGGAGAGGGAAGGTGAATGAAGGAAAGGGAGGGCTGGAGATGTGAAAAGGGAGGGAGGGAGGGTGAGAGGTAGGGAGTTAAGGAGACAGAGAGGGAGGGGAGTGTCTTGCTACCCTCTACACAGCTTCACTTAGCTCTAGAAAAGCCTCTCCTTCTAAAAGGGGTCTGACACAATCTCCACTCACCCTTCCACCATGATGAGTTTTTCGTGTACTCAGGCTATCTCCACACACCCTTCACTCCTGTCCTGCCTATCTCGTACCCACAGACGATTTTATTCATAGGATACACTTACAGATTTTAGATATACCCTTTCATTGACCCCTTCAAACCGAGATCTCTCCTAAAAAATTAATAATAATGAAAAAAAAGAAAAGTTTGGAGCGATCAAACACGAAATATAAAGCACATTTTTGGACTCAAGGAATTAGCCTCTTCAATCCGATGGCGTATTTTCTGTTATTCTTGCTATCTCCAGACGATAATCTTTTCAGATCTGGGGAAATTTCTCGAAGTGGAGGGGTCTGATACTGCCTTCTTTAACTCCTGAAATACTAGAGTTTTTCCCGAAAGTAAAATCGTCCGGAGCCTGCCTGAATGGAAAATAAAATGTCCTGGGATTGATGGGAATTACAGAGGCGTAAACAGAAGGACTTAAAATACAAACTACTGATGAGCGTAAACAAATGGGCCACACGAGGGAATAAATGAAGGGAGAAAGAAGCAGGATGAGCGGAGAAAATCATCACCATCATCATTTTTATATTATTGATGGTGATGTTGATGGTGGTGGTGGTGGTGGTCGTTATCATCATTACAATCATCGTCATCGTCATCATCATTCTGACCTAAGGATGAGCTGAAGCAGGGTCAAGGATGCATGGAAAAAGAGAGGCCGATACGAGAACTTCGAACAGAATGTCAAGGGAAATTCAGCAAACACTCATTCACTCACCATTCAAGTATCCCCCCAACACACACACACACACACACACACACACAAAGAAAAACTGATATAGAAAACTTGGAGGTGAGACACAAAGCCGAGAAAAACTACGGAAAAAGAAAACGAAGATTACAAACACCATAAACTTAAAAATAATGGAAAATAGGAAACAGGAGACCATAACACAGGCGAAAAATGAAACAACGAATATTATAGAAAAAGAGGGAATTATTAAAACAGAAATACAGACACGAAGAGCAATATCAAAAGGGTAGAAAGTAAAACAAAGGAAGATTTCAACGACGCAAAACACACACACACACACACACACACACACACACACACACACACACACACAAATGGGGGACAGTCAAAGAAAACGAAATGCTGGGATAGGAATGACAAAAAAATATATGTGTTAAAACTTACGAAAACAGGAAAAAAAAGGTGAAAAAAAAAGGGAAATGAAAGGAGACAGAAATGAAGGGAGGGGACGCGAATGAAAGGAGGAAATGAATGGGATCTAAATGGTGAAAGGGAGTGGAAAAATGAAGGAAGAAATGACGGGAGGGGAAACTGAGGAAAAGGGAAAATGAACAGAAAGGTAAATGAAAGGAGAGGCAAAGACAAAAAGGATGGTAAGGGAAAGGGATGGGGAATGATGGGAGGGGGAGGAATTAAGGGACAGAAAATGAAGGGAGGGGGGCAGACGATGAGGAGGAAAATGAAGGGGAGGAAAATGAGAGGCAATGTGAAAGGAGAGGGGGAAAAAAAGTGGGAAAATGAATGGATAGGGAAAAATGTAAGGAAAATCAAGGAAGAGGGGAAAATGAGAGGGCACACATAAGGAGGGGAATGAAGGGAGAGGGAAAATATGGGAAAGAAAATGCTTAAATAAACTATAATCAGAGCAAAGAGAGAGAAAGAGAGAGAGAGAGAGAGAGAGAGAGAGAGAGAGAGAGAGAGAGAGAGGCGCACCTGAAGTCAATGGCAAACCTGGAAAAAGAACAAACGCGAAAAAAAAAAGGAGTTTAGTTGACGAATGAAAGAAAAAAAAAAAAGAAAAAGATAAAAAAAAGTGAATGGACGGGACGGGGGGAAGAGCAAGTGAAAAAAAAATCATAAAAAATAATGGTGTGTGTGTGTGTGTGTGTGTGTGTGTGTGTGTGTGTGTGTGTGTGTGTGTGAGAGAGAGAGAGAGAGAGGTAGTAAGGTCATGGAAAAATTGAAGGAAAATGTAGAAAAGAGAATGAAAGTGAGGCAAAAATGATATAAACCGAAGGAAAGTGAGGAAAGAAGGAAAGTGAGGCAGGAGGGGGTGAGGCAGGGTGGGATAAGGAAAGAAGGAAAGTGAGGCAGGAGGGGGTGAGGCAGGGTGGGATAAGGCAGGGTGGCGTGAGGTATGGTGGGGTGAGGCAGGATGGAGTGCGGCAGGTGGGGTGAGGCACTGTGAGGTGAGGCAGGGTGTGGTGAAGCACGGTGGGGAGAGGTAGGGGGGCTTGAGGAAGGGTAGAGTGAGGCACGGTGAGGTAAGGCAGGATGGAGAGAGAGAGAGAGAGAGAGAGAGAGAGAGAGAGAGAGAGAGAGATGCGGTAGGATGGGGTGAAGCTGGGTGCAGAGTGGGGTGAAGTAGGGTAGGGTGAGGCAGGGTGGAGTGAGGCAAGACAAAGCAAGAAAACGTACAGCAAGGTGAGATGAGGTATGGAAAGGTGATCTAAGGTAATTACAGGTGAGATGAGGGAAGGGAGCTAAGGCAAGGGAAATGAGGAACAGGAAGATACAAGTGAAGCAAGATGGCATCCAACAAATTAATGCGAGTGAAGGTGAAGTAAGAGCAATTAAGGCAAGGTGAGGCAAGGAATGGATAGGCAGGGTTTAGGTTGGTAGGCAGACGTGAGGTAAAGTAAGGAAGAATGCGGTAAGGTAGGATGAAGCAAGGATTGGGTAGAAAAGGGTTAGACAGGTAAGCACAGGTAGGTGAAGCACAGCGAGGCAAGCAGTAAGCAGACAGATGGCAAGTATGTAGGCAGAGGTGAGGCTGGGTGAGGCAAGGAATGGGTAGGCAGGGGTTACTAAGAGCAGCAGAGGTGAGGAATAGTGGGACAGGCCGAGGCAATGACAGGTAGGGGTAAGGCTGGGAGGCAGGCAGGGGCAAGAAGAGGTGAGGCAGGGATAGGCAAGGTAAGGCAGGGCGAGGTGAGAGGACGGCAGCGGGGGAGTGCAATTTGGAGCAGAGATAAATGAGAGACGAGGGAGGCAAATGAACCGGTGTGGGAATGCGAGGGGAGGGGAGGGGAGGGAAATAAAGCTGAGGGGAGGGGAATGGAGCTGACAGGAGGGAAATGGGGCTGAGCTGAGGGGAGGGGAGAGGAGAGAGGGAGGGGAGGGGAGGGGAGGGGAGGGGAGGAGAGGAGTGGGAAGGTGACTGGAGGGGAAGGGAGGGGACGTGAAGGTGGAGAAGGGAGGAGAGGCAAGAGGAGGGGTGATGAAGTGGGGGCAGGTAAAATGAGGGGAGGGGTAGGGGAGATGAGCTGGTGATGAAAGGTGAGGTGAAGTAAGGGGAGGTGGCGTGAGGGGAGGAGAAATGAGGGGAGGGGAGGGGAGTTTAAGGAGCTTGGAAGAACAAGTTTAATCAGGCGGTCCAGAAATACACACAACACCCAGACAACACACTGGGGAGGGGAGGGGAGGGGAGGGGAAGGGTGGGGGAGGGGAGGGGAGGAAAAGAGGAAGGGGAAGGAGAGGTGGGGGAGGGACAGGGTGTAGGAGGGGGTGTCAGAGGCAAAGTGGGGAATGAGAGAGAGAGAGAGAGGGAGGAGGAGGAGGATTACACAGGATTACACAGGAAAGCAAACAGCAACAGACCTTTCGAGGCTGCTTGTTAGAGAAAACTATGACTACAAGATCTAACTCTACATGTTGAAGGATAAGGATAGTAAAGCAAGAAGGCTCCCCCCACCACCAAACCCTTCAGGAAAAAGTGAGAAAAACCACCATGCAGCATGGAAAAACTGACATGGAAATTTTATAGGAAACACTGGAAAGGAAAAGTCCCATTCTATAATACTTTATCTATAAGCTACCCGATAGAGTAACCTGAAAGAGAAAGTAAACAAATAAAATAATAGTTACGGCATGACATTATAAACCGGTTACATTGAGTTAATGGGAAGTCTGTGTGTAGGACTACATAACAGATAGATAAATAGATAGATAGAGAGACAGATAGAAGCAGGAAGTCAAATGATGAGAAGGTGTTGTGTCTGCGAGAATCGAGCAGTGCTAAACATGCTTACACACTCTTAACACTGAGGAAAGCTGACGACAGCGGCCAGTAAGGAGATGATGCAGTTAGCTGTCAGCAGTCCTCTCGTGAACAAAGATCTGGTAACCATGAGGAACATACTTGACACACCCCTGCTACACCAGATTTTAGGAAAGAGAGTTTAGAAGGAGACAAGCGACCCTAGAGAGAGGTCGAGACGGAGATTAGCCTTAGAACAGAGAGAGAGAGAGAGAGCGAGACAGGGAGGTAGCTACCCGAGACTTATACTCTTTCCATGTGAGAGACCTGGTTTAATATTTCCAAGACAAATAAAAATAGTCCCATACTATTCTTTACCTCTCCCGTCACTACATGACATCTGGTGGGGAAGCTACTACAAGATATAAAAGCCGCTCGACCACAAGTCTAAAATATACTTCTCTACAAGTAACTACAAAGTCTTTATGACATGTGGACATAACGTGGAAGCTACACACTGCACAGTGTGGATGTTTAGGGGTGGTGCGGCAGCCTTGCCTGGCGCTTTTAAGGTAGGCAGCAGTCAATCAGGCCCTAGCTCCGTTTGCTCCACTGAGACAAGGAACTCTCCCATGTGGGACAAGTACACAAGTTTCATCCTGAAGCAGTGACCCCTGGTACATTAAAAAAATCCCGATGGTGGTCACTTGACTAACAGGGACCCTCAGTGATCCACAGCCCATCACAGGTCGAAAGTAAGAGTAGTGACCGTTAACTCAGGGTTATCTGTGCAGATCCTAATCTGTGCTTATATTGCTTTCTTTGCATTGGGGAGATTGAAAAGTATATAGGACGGGTGTCTTAGATAAAAGGGGACTGCACAGTGCACAGTGTGGATGTGCAATGCACAGAGTGGATGTTTAGGGGTGGTGCGGCAACCTTCCCTGGCGCTTTTTAGGTAGGCAGCAGTCAATCAGGCAATAGCTCCGTTCACTCCACTGAGACAAGGAACTCTCCCATGTGGGACAGTACACAAGTTTCATCCTGAAGCAGTGACCCCTGGTACATTAAAAAAATCCCGATGGTGGTCACTTGACCAACAGGGACCCTCAGTGATCCACATCCCATCACAGGTCGAAAGTAAAAGTAGTGACCGCTAACTCAGGGTTATCTGTGCAGATCCTAATCTGTGCTTACTGTATATTACCTCATTTGCTTTGGGTAAATCGAAAAACGTATAATGACGAGACGTGACGCTATGTTAAGTTTACGGGGTGACCTGTAGACACGAGGGGACTGCACAGTGTGGATGTTTAGGGGAGGAGGAGGAGGAGGAGGAGGAGGAGGAGGAGGAGAGAGAGAGAGAGAGAGAGAGAGAGAGGGGTGGAAGCAGGAGGACAAGGAGTACAAAAGGAATACAAAGGAAAGGAAACTAAAATTGGTCCTATCGAGGTTGGTTGTTATAGGGGTAGGGTTATAAAGAAATATTAAGTGGGTTAAAGACAAGGATAGACAAGCAGGACGGAGAGGAGAAAGAGAGGGAAGGTGCGGTGGGAGAGGAAGACGCAGAGGGAGGGAGGGGGAAGAGGGGTGGAGTGGGACGAAGAGGTGGGAAAGGGATTGAGGAGGAGGGAGGTGGAGAAGGGGGTCAGGAAACTGATGATGATGATGACAACGACGATACTGAGATAATTATTACTGACGATGATGATGATGATAACAACGATACTGGTGATGATGATGATATTTTCACTTCGTATAAAACTTGATTCTTATTCCAAAATATTATCAAATCCATCAGTCAAGTCGCCAGTCTACACAAATATCAGCCTAATAAAGTTCTACTCTCTCTAAAAACCTTAAAATTTCACCCAAACCCACAAGATATCAACACAAACACACACACACACACACACACACACACACACACATACACATACACACACACACACACACACACACACACACACACACAAGCTGAAGAGCATAAAGAAGATAAAAGAACAGAGGAAAAGGAAAAACACAAAAAAACACAAAAGCATACAGAGAAAAACAAGAGCGCAGTGGCAGGTATGGAAACACAATCTACACACGCCTCAGAAAAAACTGCAAAAACGGAGGGGAAAATATGAATAAGAAAATGAATAAACTGGGGGAGGAATGAAAACGTCAGGAACACGCTGGGAGAGAGAGAGAGAGAGAGAGAGAGAGAGAGAGAGAGAGAGAGAGAGAGAGAGAGAGAGAGAACAGGAAAATGGTAGAGTAGGATGAAAGAAAAAGAAAAGAGAAAGAAAAGAGGAAAAACACAGAAATAAAACATGAAATCAAACTATGATGAAAAAAAAAACAGGAAAAAAAAATAAAAAACAAATAACGAAACCTCTGAAAGAAAAGTCGCCAAATCTTTCTCACTGGGGTGAAGAAAGACGGAAGGGGGTCTGTGGTAAAATGTGGTAGGGTGTGGTAGAGTGAATAGGATGTGGTAAGGTGGGGTGTGGGGGTAGACCAGAGTAGGGTACGGAAGGGTGGGTAGGATGTGACAGGGTGTGGTAATGTGGTTATGTTGTTGTAAGTGGTATGATATAGGGTATGGCCGGGCTGTGGTAGGATGTGGTAAGGTGTGGCAGGATTGTGGTAGGGGCTGTGGTGGAGGGGAGGGAGGGGTGTGGCAGTGTGGTAATGTTGTTGTGAGTGATGTGGTAGGGTATGGCAGGGCTGTGGTAGGATGTGGTCAGGTGTGGCAGGATTGTGGTAGGGGCTGTGGTGGAGGAGAGGGAGGGGTGTGACAGTGTGGTAATGTTGTTGTGAGTGGTATGATATAGAGTATGGCAGGGCTGTGGTAGTGTGGTCAGGTGTGGCAGGATTGTGGTAGGGGCTGTGGTGGAGGTGAAGGAGGGCTGTGGCGGGATGTGAGAGTGAGGCTACAAGACAAACGAGCCTCAGCAGGAGACAGACAACCCAATTACCACACATCCCTCTCCACAGGGACCCTCAGCCACTTCACCTGAGGACGTATTTGTGTATTATTCCAACTATCATCATTATTTTTTCAACAAGAGGTGGAATATGAATAAAGGTAATCTGGTGGAAGTCTGATTACAAGGAAATGACAGTAATCAGAGAGAGGTAATAAGAGATAATGATAAATGAGAAGGGTAAATAAAAGTGTAAATAGGTCAGGTGTGGAAAATGAGGAGGGAAAACAGTTGACGAGTGAGAAATACACACATACGCTCAGTGTGCGTGTGTGTGTGTGTGTGTGTGTGTGTGTGTGTGTGTGTGTGTGTGTGTGTGTATCGTAACACCTATGAGATGGGGTCTAGAACTGGGAAAGCTTGGATGGTAAGTTAATGCCTGTTATACTGAGCACCTGTTGTTAGTTCTTGTTTTGTGCTTTCTTGTTCCTGCGTCTGAGCCCTAAATATTGAGGGAAAAGACGATGACGAAGACGACGATGATGATGGTGATGAAGACGACGACGATGATGATATTATGATGCATTATAGTAAATTAAAGATTGCTAACACTGCCAGGAGTATATTGGATGGTCAACAACAACAACAATAATAATAATAATAATAATAATAATAATAATAATAATAATAATCTCCAGCAATCCGATCTCTTCTCTTAATGTGTAAAACTCTACGGTATTTAACAAGCACATTTCACGTATAAACCCTTAGACACCTTTAAAATCGTGACTGAGAGAGAGAGAGAGAGAGAGAGAGAGAGAGTACTGATGAACAAATACTGGACTGGTACGCACAATGAAAAGCGTCTTAACTAGGGCATACTTTATTACCGCACACGAAGTAACAGTAACTCCCCCATCGCTCTGATTGTTCTGGTGGGCTTCTCGCTTAATTAGGCTACCACATTCGGTCTGTCTTCACCTGACGGGACTGGGCTAATCCTACACCTTGAATACTCCGCCGGTTACAACAAATTCAATGGACCTTAGTTATGAGGTAGCAATGAGTCTCCTTCGTCATCTCCCCTTCAGTATGATTACATTTAGCCTGCAAATGAGGTGAAGGGGGTTAAGGAAATGTGTCACGCAAATAAGTACATAAACTAGAGGGGCATTCAGTGGAGCGCATCTCTCCGACAAGGGCAACGTAATTTCCAAACCACTCTTCATAATGGGTTAGATTTTCTCATCACTGATTAGGGTTTCACCAAAAATGTTATCCGGATCCAGAATCTGTAATACGATCCGGACTGATCGCAAAAGTTAATCGATTGTTCCCTAGGACATGGGCTATAAATCCTCCAAATCTGGTCCAAATCTCTCTTTTAATTTTTGAGTAATCCTGCTAACATACAAACAAACTAACAAACAAACAGGGGTGAAAACATGCTCCCCCTGTCGGAAAGAATAAACATAAAACTCTACAGAAGCATCAAATATGGAGGTAACTTTCAAACCCTCTGATAAATTAACATGTTTACCAAGTATTTATTATTATTATTATTATTATTATTATTATCAACTTATAAATCGAGGAATGAGGCTCTAGTGCTTTCATCATATAAATCTGGTAAAAAAATTCAGAGCATATTAATTCTTTCTTTTTTTCTTTCTTTACTAAATGATCTGTAAAATTCAAGATCAAAGGTGGTAAGTTTTTTTTTTTGTGTGTGTGTTTTTTCCCCATATAATTCAATGTTTGGTCAGTGTAGGGGCAAGGGCTGTGTACACTAAACTATACAGGCGTGTGTGTGTGTGTGTGTGTGTGTGTGTGTGTGTGTGTGTGTGTGTGTGTGTGTGTGTGTGTGTGTGTGTGTGTGTGTGTTCCTCCTACTGCGTCGCTGCTATTCCACACACACACACACACACACAGCCTCTGATTGGCCACGCTATTTCCAGCTCACACAAACGCCACTTCCGGGTGCTTCCCCCCAGTTTGCAGGCAGCTTATTTTGCACGTATTTATTTTTGTAACTATTCTGTATTTGCCTTATTTTATGTAGTTTTATAAATATTCTTTGTATTTTCTGATGGATTTCCTTTTCTTGATGTATTAGACAGTTTTATACTTTCGGATTTTCTATATTCATTCATGAGTGTGTGTGTGTGTGTGTGTGTGTGTGTGTGTGTGTGTGTGTGTGTGTGTGTGTGTGTGTGTGTGTGAGAGAGAGAGAGAGAGAGAGAGAGAGAGAGAGAAATATCACAGGCCAGATCAAAGAGAGATATTAAAGAAAGTGAGAGAGGCAGGGGGAGGGACAGCAATAGACGTGATGTGAGCGACCTTGCCCCAACAGAGAGCAGATCCTGAATAACTTGAAATGGCAAAGATTAACTGATATTGACGCATGATAAGGGGCGGGGGAGATAAAAATGGGGAGGGGAGAACGGCAGGAGAAAGAGTGGGAGGGGAGAATGGCAGGAGAAAGAGAGGGGGGAGGGGAGAATGGCAGAAGAGAGGGGGGAGGGGAGAATGGCAGGAGAAAGAGGGGGAGGGGAGAATGGCAGGAGAAAGAGGGGAGGGGAGAATGGCAGGAGAAAGAGGGGCGAGAATGGGAGGATAAAGAAGGGGAGAGGAGAATTGCAGGAGAAAGAGGGGTAGAGGAGATTGGCAGGAGAAAGAGGGGAAGGGGAGATTGGCAGGAGAAAGAGGGGCGAGAATGGGAGGATAAAGAAGGGGAGAGGAGAATTGCAGGAGAAAGAGGGGGAGAGGAGAATGGCAGGAGAAAGAGGGGAGGGATGACAGGAGAAAGAGGGGGAGGGGAGAATGGCAGGAGAAAGAGAGAGGGGAGAATGGCAGGAGAAAGAGGGGGAGGGGAGAATGGCAGGAGAAAGAGAGGGGGGAGAATGGCAGAAGAAAGAGGGGTAGAGGAGAATGGCAGGAGAAAGAGGGGTAGAGGAGAATGGCAAGAGAAAGAGGTGTAGAGGAGAATGGCAGGAGAAAGAGGGGAAGGGGAGATTGGCAGGAGAAAGAGGGGGGGATGACAGGAGAAAGAGGGGGAGAGAATGGCAGGAGAAAAAGAGGGATGAATACAGAGAGGGTAAGGGGAAGTGGGACTGGAATGGAATGACGGGGTGGAGAAAATTGGATTGGGAAGTGAAAAAGGAAGAAGAGGTAACCGAGAAGGGAAGAGGAAGAAGGAAGGACAGAAGTAGAGGAGGAAAAGGGGATGGAGAAGAATAGGGAACGAATGGAGAAGAGGAAGAAGACGGGTAAGAGGGAAGAAGATGGGACAAGCGGGAAAAAGAAAAAAGAGGAGATAAAGGCGGAAAGAAGGGTGAAAAGGGAAAGGAACAAGAGAGGGCAAGAGGGATGAGAAACAGGGAAAACTGAAGAGAAGAGGAAAAAGGGACAGAGGAAGGAGGAGGAAAAGGGGACTGATGAGTAAGGAGGAAGAGGGTACAGGAAGGAAGACAAGGAAGGAAAAGAGGAAGGAAAAGGAAAAGGGAAAAGAGGATCAAAGAGGACTGGGGGACGGAGGAGTGGAGAAAATGAGGGAAAAGAGAAGAGTGCTTTCCACGGCTAAATATACTAAACTGGTCGCATCAAGATCCACACCAAAATGAGGTCATCGTGTTGAAGGGGTAAGCTGGACTGGTGTAATACAGAGTGGGAAGTAAATAGCACTCCACTAGAGACTCACTAGGCGGTATCTTTTGTGTTATGGCTCAGTCTGCTAATGTGGGCGTACGAGTGGCAGTGGATATAAAAATACATGATGCAGAACACATCTGATAACACTAAGCCGTCCCTGCATCAAACAAGAAACTGCATCGAAAGTGTAAGAGGAGCGCTATATATGAACCAGCCTGTACATCTCATTGTTTCGACATATCGGGAACTGTGAGTAACTACAGTTCTTTCACTTGAACCTGGCCCACATTTTCGTCCTTTTAAAGCCTTTTTCACGTAGTTCAGTGGGAGAAAAGGAAAATCTACTGCTCTATATCCTTCCCACAGCACTTCTTCATGATTAGCATTAAATTCTAGTGTTGATATCTTCCTATAACCGAGCATCCAGGATCGAGAAGGTAATTTTAGGTCAATTTAAAGTAAACAGAGTATAACATTCAGGATATTCCTCTGCAGCACGAGGCGTCTATTTTCATTCTATTCTTCAGCTGTCAAGCGATTTTTCTCACCAAAAGGAAAAGATATCTCGAAGGGAAGGTGTTTGAAAAATCCAAAGTTACCCCTATGAATACGGTGACTTTTTTTTTTTTTTTTTTTTAACGCCATTTCTCGCCATCTTCATCCAATTATATTAAGCTTAGGAGAAGTTCCCAAGCAGCGATGGGATTAGTGAAAGCTGCATACAATCACTCCAAGTCGAAAAAGCCTCTTCCACACTGCACTTAGTTGTTTGGAGAATGTAAGAATAAACTCTAATACACATCAACGGCGTGAGGGAGTTAACCTTTTTCCAACCAGACATCTCACCTGAACTGAATAAAACCAAGTGGTAACACGAATAAGTCAACACAGACGTCATCGTGCTGAAAGGTTTAAAATTCCTTCAGTGACAATACATAAAATGGCTATATATGTAAGATGGAAATGAAACGCAGATACAAAACTCTTCGTCTTGTATTGTCAAACGGAGAGCACGGTAACAGCTGGCCCACCCACATCCGATAGCACTGTGGGTGATGGGGATGAAGAGGGTGTGACTGGTAGCTAGAGTGCATTGTTGCTGTGCCTAACATCGTTCACCTCAAAAGTCTGATTGTTATAAGGAATGGTGTGAGGCTGTGGATCCAGTGATGACAGTGTTGATGACATATAACGTCAAGTGTTATCAACAATAAACAGTAGAGAGTCATGTAACTGTTAAGTTCATTGTGATTTAAGACATTATTCGAAACAGTAAAATGTCCCCCACTAATGTGCATATCATGGATAGTACTGCCAGTTACCAATGGTGTTGGCTACAGCTAGAAGAAGCCACAATCAGTAAAACCTGAGTACAACAATGTTCCAGTGGTGTCACTGCTTGTGTTGTAAACACTGTTCATAATCTTCGTCAGGAATGATTACGACAATGCTCCCGTTGTTGTTTCGTTGGTGTGGACTTGCCACTTCACTCCATGGTATTAATAAATGTTACTAACAATGCTTCTATCTGATGTGGTAGATTAAACCAAAACTGATGCCTCCGGAAAGGAAGAAAGCACACCCAAACAGCAATAAAACTC
>NC_136977.1:55023503-55036003 GCF_032717465.1 Coenobita brevimanus
CCATAGCCGAAAAATTCTGTCTGTCTTCATGCCCCTCGTGCAGCCAACAGGCGGCAATTGGGGGAGGCGGTGGCTGAGTCGGTAGAGAGGTGGCTTGCAGTCCTGATGGACCCAGCTTCGAATCCCGGCTAGGACTGGGGACAGTTTGTGGATTTGAATTTCACTAAAGCAGACTTTACTGATCTACCAGATGTCCCGCCGCCATGTCGTAAAAATACCCCCGCTAATACAGGTACACCAGTCCTGTATGAGACAGTCCTAGCATGTAATCAATATGGACGGTGGGTGTTAGCGCCGAAGTGGTGACATGTGGAGGTGTAGGAGGACTACTGGGCCCCAAGGAGGACTATTGGGACTTGGGAATAGGCCCTGAAGCCGTTGCCCAGAGTCGGAGACGAAAAAAAAAAAAATTCAACTCACTTATCTCTTCCTATCCCTTATCTAGTTGTCTAGCCATCAGCAAGAGTTCCCCGATATTCCTCTGCCAGTACTGTCTTGCCTTTTATGTTTCTCCTTCCTTCCCAAACGACATACATTATCATTCCCTTTCATCCTCTTTGGTTGTGTGTGTCCTACTGCCATCGCATACAAAAATATTTCACGTAACACCTTCCAACTGCAGGATGAGAAGTGTTGGCGAACTTTTGCTCAAGGCTGGAGATATGGATGGTGAGGATGGGCAAGGAAATATACCGGACCAGCTTACAACTCTGACATCCACATCTCATTCTGATTCGGAATTTTCTGTAGATGAATAAAATCGTCTGGTGGTTGTCGAAACTCAATGGAAATATCAAAACGGTTCTGAATGAGATATAACCACAGCCTAATTAATTTACTCCTTCATCTCATTCCTTCACCTCCTCACCTCACTCCTTCACCCCTTCACCTCACTTCTTCACCCCCTCACCTCAATCCTTCACCTCCTCACCTCACTCCTTCACCCCCTCACCTCACTCCTTCACCCCCTCACCTCACTCCTTCATCCCCTTACCTCACTCCTTCACCTCCTCACCTCACTCCTTCACCCCCTCACCTCACTTCTTCACCCCCTCACCTCAATCCTTCACCTCCTCACCTCACTCCTTCACCCCCTCACCTCACTCCTTCACCCCCTCACCTCACTCCTTCATCCCCTTACCTCAATCCTTCACCTCCTCACCTCACTCCTTCACCCCCTCACCTCCTCATATCGTCGTTCCCTGCACATAATTGCTTCATTATGCCAGGACTAAATATTTCATTTCCCCAGCTTATTACTTCACCTGCTCGTTGCCTCACTTCATCCTCACTCCCTTGCTTCATACTATCATTAATCTCTGATCATACTTCTTCCACTCTTTTTCCATGTTCTCATTTCCATTCTCTCTCTCTCTCTCTCTCTCTGGCGTCATTGTCACACTCTTCCTTATCTCCCTTCTTTCTTACTTCTTTTCTCATTACTGCACCTCTCCATTTTCTTCCCTTCCACTCCGTCTCACTCAGTTATATTACATTCCCCCTCCTCCGTGTGTGTGTGTGTGTGTGTGTGTGTGTGTGTGTGTGTTTCAATGTCATCACTCCTTCAGCCGTTACTTTCCCTCTCTCTCATTCCCTCACTCCTTTACACTCATCCTTCTTTGCTCCTTCACACTCTCCCTCCCTCCCTCCTCCCTCATACCACAACATCTCCCCACCCTATCACCCTCTCCGCTCCCTTCCTCCCTCTCTCCCTTCCGCCCCCTTCATCCTCTTCCCCACTTTCCTCATTCTGCCCCATCCAATATCCTCACTACACCCCCATCACCCCCTACACCCAGCTACCCCTGAGTGTATCCTTATTGCCCACACACCAGGCCATCACCATCTACACCCCCAACACCACACACTAGAATAAACACACTAACACACACAATGACAAAGTACACACAGACAAAAAACACACCGAACCCCTAACATCAGACACTAAAATGAACAGAGTAACATACACAATGACAAAGTATACAAAACACACACACACACACACACACACACACACACACACACACAACTAACCTCTAACATCACACACTAGAATAAACACACTAACACACACACAATGACGAAGAACACACACACACACACAACCAACCCCTAACATCACACATCAGAAAAACACACAAACACAGGCAATAACAAAGACCAAACACAAAAAACAAAGCCAGAACTACTTAGAATATAAAACACCAATAAAGCAACTTAAAACAAGAGAGGAATGAACGATGGGGTGCGGGCTGATGCAAGAGATAACCCAAGTGAGAGGTATAAGGGGGTGATAAGCAGATTACATAGAGTATTAGTGGAAAAGCAAGTTAATTAGACCTTAAGGGTTGGGAGAAGTTGGCCAGTGATGAGTAAAATCGTCTAGCGTTGGCCAGAAGGAGTATGATAAACCGTCTGCCCAAATTTCACCTTTTTAGTCCGATGAGGTGATTTTAATGTCATTGCTCTTACTACCAGACGATTTTATTCAGCTTAAGATAGCCCCTTTGTAGTGGAATTAATGAAGGTAATATTAAACCCTCCCAGCTCGGAATTTTTATCTTGAAATGAAAATAAATGAATAAATAAATAAATGAAAATGAATAATATACCTTAGGGGTTGTCTCTGGAAAATGGATGTGTCTCCTGGTACCGTCACGGAGAGAGAGAGAGAGAGAGAGAGAGAGAGAGAGAGAGAGAGAGAGAGAGAGAGAGAGAGAGAGAGAGAGAGAGAGAGAGAGTCATAAATGTGGTGCTGGAAATATTGCATCAAGCTTCATGGTCTCTCTCTCTCTCTCTCTCTCTCTCTCTCTCTCTCTTATTACCCTCACTGCTTCAATAACACTCTCTCTCTCTCTCTCTCTCTCTCTCCTACGGTCTTTTCCTATTTCCTCCTCCCATTTCTTTTATATCTCCTCCCTCCTTCCTTCCCTCTTCTCATACTCCCCTCTCTACCCCTTCTTCCCTCCTTTCTCCTTCTCCCCTCCTTCCCTCTTCTCAAACCCTCCTTCCCCCCTTCCTCCACCTCTTTCCCTTCTCCCTCTTTCCTCCTCTCCCTCCTTCCTTCTTCTCAAACCCTCCATCCCCCCTTCCTCCTCCTCTTTCCTTCCCTCCTCCATCATAACTTCTGTCTGGGTTTTAACTACGTCTCCACCACCACCACCACCACCACCACCACCACCATCATCATCATCATCATCATCATCATCATCTTCAATACCCTATCCTCATCATCTTCATTAACCTCAATAACCCTTCCATCTTTAATTCCTTTTCATTACCCACCATCATAACCTGTATTTTCCCTTCATTAACCTACCTTAATATTATAAGTCTTTAATAACGCTATCATTATTATATTTATTTACCTTTCATCATCTACATTCATCCTATAACACCATCATCATTATTTTCCTTTAATTATGCGTATTATCTTTATTTTTCCTTTGACCTGACTCTTCTAATTATCACTGCTTTGATATCATTAGACTCATTATAATTTCAATTTGCCTCCATTTTATTATGATTTTATTTGTTTCCACATTAAATATTTTGTTCTAAACTTCTTATCATCATTATGAATGTTTCAAAGAATTTCCTTGCAATTTATCTATCTATCTATCTATCTATCTATCTCTCTCTCTCTCTCTCTCTCTCTCTCTCTCTCTCTCTATATATATATATATATATATATATATTTTACATCTATTTTGCTATCGGCATTTGTTTCATTCTACCTGAAGGTCGATGATGATAATGATGAATGATGATGATGATGATTACTGTTACTGCTGTTTTCTTGTTATTATCATCACCAATATTATTACTGTTATTATTATTATCTTCACTCTACTATTACAGTATCACCATTTATTAAGCACTTTATTTTAGTTACCGTATCCCCATTATGTTTACTTGCTTCCATTTCCCTACTGATCTATTTCGTTCAGCTTTTACTTATGGTTTAATACTGTTTTAACTGTACTATAATTATTGTTTATTTTCCTTTATTTACTAAATCGTCCCCCTTTTTATTGATTTCTTTGTTTTTGCTACCATTTCGAAACCTTGACTATTTTCCTATTTATGTTTCTTCATGGTTTAAAGATTTGTAGATTTTTAATGTACTTTCATCTTGTGGTGTATTTTTTAACTTTATTTACAGGGTGTTTGGAAAATTAAGTATAATTAGTTTGGGGGATATTTAAAAACAAGGAGAGGTTATGCACAGACATCAATACCCCTTCACTACAGAGAGAGAGAGAGAGAGAGTCAGGTAGTAAGAACAGCCCAATAAAATACGTCACTGGGTTCAAGGGGGTACTTTTCCTATCAATATAATCTTTACTGGCTTTAATTCCACTATCAGCACTATCTCTACGACTGACTCTCCTCTCTTTATCTTTTATTAATCTCCTTCGTACCATCTTTTTGTTTCTCATTTTATCTTTATCAGCCTTTATCACTCTCAGATCATTTGCTCAGGTAAGGAATGTACTCTTATATTTAGTGGTAATAATGGGTATGGCTAGGTCTTATATTTCGAAGTCTCACTGAAAGTCTTAATATAATCGTGTGATGTTAGGAATTAAATAAGTAAGACGCTACAGTACTGAAAGGCTTAGAAGTCCACAGATATTCTCCTCTACCTCACCTGCTTGCTCCACACCTGTCCCTTCCACCTCACGTCCACATCTCGCTTCAATCTTACCTTACATCAGCATCACTTGTTCCCTGCCTTCACCTTCTCCACTACTCTCATCCACCATACTTCACCACACCTTATCTGCCCTCGACTCCACACCTGTTCTCCACTACCTCTCCTCCACCTCAGAACTTTGAAAATCTCCATCTCACCTCTCCACCACACCTTCATCTCCCCCTACCTTCGCATCTCCACCTTACCTCCACAACTCCATTCCACACTTATCCACATTCTCTTTTTGTCCTCCTCTACATGGCTTGCATTGTCTTCCGTTTTGTCATAAATTCTGTGCTTCTTCTTCCTATACCATGTCTTCAGAATCCCCCCCCCCCTCTCTCTCTCCACATACTCCTGGGCCATTCCATCTTGCCATCATTTTCTCCTTCCATCCAATTTCCTCCTGTCTTCATCATTTCCTTTTCCATTTCCCTTCTCCTCTGTCATTATCATCTTAGTCTCTTCCTCGCCTTTCGTCTTCCTCATCACTCCTTCTGTCTCTTCCCTCTTCACTGCTTCATTTCTCTTCTTTCCTCCACCTTTCCTTTAACCTGTTGCATTCGGTGATAAATTTTTAAAAGTTTGTTCTTGTTGCTTCCAGACGATTTTACTCAGCTTAAGAATGACCTCTCATACTGAAGGAGTTAAGGAAGGCTGCGCTTAACCCCTCCAGTTAGGAAGGTCTCTCCTAAGCCGAATAAAAGCCCCTGAAACAGAATAAAATAAAGACGATTTCTGAGTAATGTGACTAACTTTATTTCGCCTATTATGTCTTTCTCCTTCCATACCCCCGCTAACTTCTTCTTCCTCCTTTACCCAACCTTCCTCCTTCCATCATTCCTCTTCTTTCCTTCCTTCCTTCCTCTTTCCCTTATTTGCTGTTCCCTCTTCTTTCCTACTTTTTCCTTCAACACTTCCTTTCCTTCGTCCTTCCTTCATGCTTCTTTTCCTTTCTTTCATCCCTTCCTTCATACCCTCTGATCCTTCCTGTCTTTCCTTCCTTCCTCCTTACTTTAGTTCTCTCCTTCACCCACCCTTCCCCTACATTCAAGTCTTCCTTTCCACCTCCTTATCCTTTCTTTTCCCTTTCCCTCCCTTTCCATTTTTTCCTCCATCTCCTCCTTCCTACTTTCCTCTCCTCCTTTTTTCCTCCTCCTCCTTCCTTCATTTCTCTTCTCCCCTCCACGTCTTTCTCTTAACTTTCATACCCCTCCACCTTTCCTCCTCCATTTCTCATAGCTCTCCTCCTTTCTCTTCCACACCCTGTTTCTCCAAATGTCCTTCTCTCCTAAAGGCTCTTCATCTCTATGTTGAATCACCTCATTTCCGTTCTCTCTCTCTCTCTCTCTCTCTCTCTCTCTCTCTCTTTCATTAGTTCCTCCAAATTTTTCATGTCCCAGTCTTTTTTTTTTTTTTTTTTTTTTTTTTTTACACGTTTCTCACTATTTTCGTTTCCTTAAGCTTTCGTTCGTTGTCTCTGCGCATCGTTCGTGTTTTTTGTTTCGTGGGACTCGACAGAAAACGGAGTTGGTTGAGAATTTAATCCCTACAGACCGATGACGTCATTTATCTTATATAATTCGAGACATCAGACGATTTCATTCAGTTTGGCAAAAGACATTGGTGGTGGAGGGGTTACTGTAGGCCATCACCACAGCTACCACCACCACCATCATCATCACAATTACTAACACTACCATCATCATCACAGCTACAACCACCATCATCATCACAGTGACGAACACCAACACCACCATCACCACCACAGCTACCATCACCACCATTATCATCACAGCTACAACCACCACCACCACCACCACCATTTTCTGCTGAATAAAATCGCCTGTTCGAAGCATCAATGAAGTAACAGACATCAGACTGTAGGTGTAACCTCTCTCTCTCTCTCTCTCTCTCACTTGACACCACCACTGCAGGGGAAAGAAGTGGTTGCAGACAGGAGATAGACAGATAAATATATAGATAAATACAGAGAGAGAGAGAGAGAGAGAGAGAGAGAGAGAGAGAGAGAGAGAGAGCATTAAGGTGATGAGACCAGGAAGACAAATGAAGCGCAAATGAACAGAGAAGGAATGACGCAAACTGGAGAGAGAGCGTATATGAAAGAGATGAAAGTGGGACATAAAGAAAAATATTCATTATCCTTCACTAAGACTCCTCTTCCCTTCACAAAACTAGACACACACACACACACACACACACACACACACACACACACAAACACACACAAAATCATCTTCCCCCCCCCCTCTCTCTCTCTTTTATATCGTGTGCTTGCGTGCCTTTTGCCGCGATACACTTTGAAGTATTTCCTTGTGTGCAAATTCTGAACACTGCACCATGAAATATAGGTACACGTGTATGTACATAAACTGCAGGTACACACAGCCTCAAATACATACACATTCACACGCACTCTGATTCAACTTGGTAACTTTAGAAGTGAGGCTCAGTATAGGCTATATCGCGGTGGCTGAATCGGTAGAGAGGCGGCCTGCAGTCCTAATGGACCCAGGTTCGAATCCCGCTTGGGGCAGGGGACAGTTTAAGGATTTGAATATCATAATGCAGACTTTACTGATCTACCAGAAGACCCGCCGACATGTAAAAATACATCCGCTAATACCGGTACACCAGTCCTGTACGAGATAGCCTTAGCATGTATTCAATATGGACGGCGGGTGTTAGCGCCGAAGTGGTGACATATGGAGGTGTAGGAGGACTACTGGACCTTGGGATAGGCCACTGTCCCCGAGAAATAGGCCCTGAAGCCTTTGCCCAGAGTCGAACACATAGAAAAACATTACAGTACATACGTGACTGCAGTACATATGAGCAAGAATACACTGACATACCTGCCTACCTACCTACCAACATACATACATACATACAGAGACATGCATAAGCGCACACACACACACACACACACACACACACACACACACACACACACACACACACACACACACACACACTTTGAAGTACTTCCCGACTTGCCTTTGATGGTAATTGAGTATTATTTACAGAGAGAGAGAGAGAGAGAGAGAGAGAGAGAGAGAGAGAGAGAGAGAGAGAGAGAGAGAGGCATCCCCAGGCAAATCTATGTACTCTTGGCAAGTAAACAGACACGACCAACACCATCCTGGGAGAAAAAGAACACCAAGGATAAAAATGATACGCCGGCGACGATGAAGGAGGAGACGAAAAAAGGTGTTTGAGGACGAAGAATGGCGGGAAAACAGAGGAAGATGACATGAAGAAGGGAAGAAAAGGGGAGGAAGAAGGGGGGTAAATGGGAGGAAGATGGGAGGAAGAAGGGGGGAAGAAAGGGAGGAAGATGGGAGGAAGATGAGAGGAAGATGGAAACAAGAAAAAGACAGGAATATGAAAGAAGAAGGAGAGGAACATGAAAGGAAGAAGGGAGAAGACTTGACAACGAACAGAGGAAGAAGGGAAGGAGGAAGAAGGGAAGAAGATGGGAGGATGAAGACAGGGAAATGGAAGCAAGAAAAAGACAGGAATATGAATGGAGAGGGGAGAGGAACATGAATGGAAGAAGGGACAAGACTTGACAACGAACAGAGGAAGAAAGGAGGGGAAAAGACTGAAACAATAAGAAACCAGCGTGAAAGAACGGAGAAAGAAGAATGCTTTGGAATGGGCAACGTGTGTAGACAGAATCGACTAGAGTTGATGCGGAAGGGAAGAAGCATGAGGAAAACGAAGAAGGGAAGAAAGAGAAGAATGCAGGCGGGAAGAAGGGAAGAGGAAGGATACTCAGGAGTCAAATGGGATGAAGGGAAAAAGGAATAAGAAGGGTACTTGGGAAGAGAAAGAGATAAGGAATGGTGGAGGGAAAGAAGACAAAGATTTGAGGGTGAGAGGAAGACAGGACGAAGAAGGAAGGAAGAAGAGATGCTGATGGGAGAAAGATGGGTGTGTGGGAAGAAAAAATGATGAAGAAGAGGACAGGAAGGGAGACAGACGAGAGGAAGATGGAAGAAGAGAGAACGACGAGATGAAGAAGGAAGGAAAGGAGGACACAGAAGGGAGTAAGATGAGGCAAGAAGGGACAAAAAGAAGAGTACTTTGTGTCTTGGAACCGAAAAAGACGAGACGGATAAGAAACTGACAAATGACATACGAGGGAACTGAGAAATGACGAACAGGTGACGAGAAAGACAGGTAATGAGTACGAAATGTGACGAAAAAGGTAGTTAATGAGTACGAACAGGTGACGAAAAAGGTAGTTAATAAGTACGAACAGGTGACGAAAAAGGTAGTTAATAAGCAAGAACAGCTGACGAAAAAGACAGGTAATGAGTAAGTACAGGTGAAAACAAAGGTAGCTAATGAGTACTTACCGACGAAGATGCGCAGGTCATAGTTAGTTCCGATGGGTGCACCTGCGTAGGAACGTGCTGGGAGGAGGGTGACGGAGGGAGGGGCAAGGGAGGAGACGGTGAAGGAGAAGGCCACGGCACCAGTACCCAGACGCTTGACTAAGGTGTCCTGCGGAGAGAGAGGTGAGGTGTTAACGCTGGGGTACCTATACAGAAAACGTTCACAGAGGTATACGTTGTAGGGAGGAAAATATACACACACACAGACACACAAATGCGCTGAGAGAGAGAGAGAGAGAGAGAGAGAGAGAGAGAGAGAGAGAGAGAGAGAGAGAGAGAGAATGACAAACACGCGGGAAGCGAGGGACACACATACCTATTCAAGTACACACACACACACACACAAATGCACTGAGAGAGAGAGAGAGAGAGAGAGAGAGAGAGAGAGAGAGAGAGAGAGAGAGAGAGAGAGAGAGAGAGAGAGAATCACTGACACGCGGGAAGCGAGGGACACACATACATATGCAAGAACACACACACACACACGCACAGAAATAACGAGCGACACGATACACCCCCCCCTTACACACACAATACCGAAGTGGCTGTAATAACAGACATACACGTGATTCACACCCCGTCTCAAAGCCTAACAACATACCTATGAATACCTGCCCCGGAGTCAAATACCTGATTGGCTCCAGTATAATTGGGTGTCGGAAATATGATCACCTCTCTATATGAATCCTTTGCTGTGATCATACATTGTCTCTTTTCAATGCGATGATGTCTTTTCGTTTTATTTTCTGCCACTTATAGATGTTTATGGTGCTAGACTGACGCCTTCACCTGCTGGCACCAACATGACTGGGCGGTGGAGCTGCCTGGTTATACAAACGTTCCCTAATCCCCTCCCTATCCACAGAAAGGAGGATGGTGGACCGCTGAGGGCAACGTCTCCCTGCAATCCACTGGGTTCACGTTCTGATGAGGCTGGGGTTCCAAATAATAATAATAATAATAATAAAATGATACTACTACTACTACTATATTCAGCTTAGGATAAACTGTTCCAAATGGAAGGTTTAGATATAACTCTCATCTATCCCTATAAGAGGTCCTTCCTGACTCGAATGGATTGATCTGGTGGTGGTGTGATTAAATAAGCAAATAAATAAACGGCTAAATAATAAAAAATAAATACACCGCTGTAAAGGGGTCCTCCATACTCTACCAAAATGCCAGACGATTTTATTAATCTTAGAACCCCCTCGTAGTGGAAAGGTTCAATACTACCTCTATCAAGCCCTTTCATAGAACGGCGATTGTTATTTTCCGGACGATTTTGCTCAGCTCAGGATCTAGTCCCTCGGAGTAAAGGGGCTAACACTGGAGTACTTAATTATAAATGGGATTACATGAGTCACGATTAAAATTTGTAACCACTGGAGTTACGATGTGTCTTACGTTTCTTATTACTAGTTATGATCCGAAATTACCTGAGTTACAATCTGTGCTGCGATCTATATTGCGATTGAAGTTACGATTTGGCTTACTCTACGACCTGACTTAAAATTTGGGTTTCATTTAAGTTCCAATCTAAGTTACCATATAATTTAAGATGCAAATTATAATGAAGTAATTGAAGTATATATGGAATCCTGCGAGTGAGGGTGAGGTGCAGGGGAGGCAGGGCAGTGGCGGTGTTTTTTAAAGTTCACTAATGAGCCCCAGTGATGGCATTATTGGCTTGATTATTATGAATAGCCTAATTAGTGCTAACAACGGGGCGCTAATTGATTATAGACACGGGAGATATTATTTTTACTGTTATTATTGTTATTATTATTATTATTATTATTATTACAATCATTACTACTACTACTACTACTATGTTCTCCATGTTGCTATTGTTGTTGTGAATGCTTTAGTGTTATCATCATCAGCAGCACCATCATCATTAAACTACTACTACTATTATTATTATTATTATTATTATTATTATTGCCCTGCCAACGAAGCTGGACGGAGGTTATATATTCACCTATTTGAGTTAGTCTGAGTACAAAACATTAAAAAAAAAAATGCGTTATCAGATTTCACTGCAATCTGGTGACCAGTGGATCAAGGAATGGTTAATTCGATTCTGAGATGGATGCGGATAGGGACGCGAAACAGATCATACATTCTGCTGGCGTGGGTGAAGGAATGCGCTGCCTGAGATTGCGTAACAAGGCAGGCTAAGACCGCAGAAATAAATGATTATGCGAGACTGTAAAAGTATTCGTTTCGTTGGAGGAAGAATTACACCAGAAAAATCGTAAAGTTTATCGGCGTTGGCGGAGGTGTGATGTGTGAGTGTTTTATAGTTATTATTTGTGAGTGTTTTATAGCTATTATTTGCATCACTCATGGCAGAGAAGATCCATCCCAGCTTCGTAAACTTTTTTTTTCTGTTACCATACATAGAAACACCATTAGCTGACCAGACGGCAAGCAGGAAGCAGAAAAGCCGATTATGATTTTCTTTTCCTATTTTTTTTTATACACACAGCACCTCTCTCTGTACACATGCACAAGTAACTATCTCAAAACCAAAGTCAAAAATATTATATAGTAACCCGGTCGTCTGAACATCCATGAAGGCATAGATCAAAGCCATGACGTCACCAGTCTCGTCGACGTGAATGATTGCCCGCCATTACCATTACAGATTGTTATGGCTCAGGGTCATGATTTACTTCCTGTGTGTGTGTGTGTGTGTGTGTGTGTGTGTGTGTGTGTGTGTGTGTGTACTGACATGGTCGACCCCCCCTTATAACCACACCAATAACAACAAATAACAACAGCAATAAACACCGTCCTACCATAACCAACATTACATCACCACCACCACAACCACCACCACCACCCACAACAACAACAACAATCATATAAAAAACAAGGGGTCATAAACAACGGCTTCAGACACACTAATCGCTATTATGTCTTTCGGTCACGGAAAACTCGACCTTGACCCTGACCACAAGCCTCTGACCTTCCTGGGAATTATGAGATTTGGTTTTAGGATTAAAGAATATTGGATTTTATTATATACGAGTCTGTTTCATGTTTATTTCGGGTATCACACACACACACACACACACACACACAACACCTAAAACTCCATCTCATTCTACAACACATACACATACTCAGTGCGGCTTCTCGCTTTACCGTCACACACTAAGCCTTCCAAACTGCCACAAACAGTCCTTCGCTTCCCTATCACCACAATTACAGCACCTCACTCTACCACCACCATTACCAAACACAGTCCCTCACTCCACCACCATCACCACCAAACACAGCCCCTCACTCCACCACCACCTCCATCACCACCAAACACTATCCCTCACTCCACCACCACCACCACCACCTCCATCACCACCAAACAC
>NC_136977.1:55041003-55078503 GCF_032717465.1 Coenobita brevimanus
GTGAGGCGGGAAGTAAGGTGTACACCCGTGAACCACAATTCCTGCCCACCCTCTATTCCGTAACTTTAATACAGGGACGCAGAAGACCGAATGAAGAATTATCGTCCAATGTGATACAGTTCATGCATTTTAACTCGGCCCAGATTTTTGTCTTTTTGAAGCTAATTTCACGTTGCTCAGTGGCAGAGAAAGGCAATACTAAGGCTGCACATTCTTTCCACAACACTTCTTCGTGACTATCACCATATTCTAGTGTTAATCTTTTAGTTACAACTCAGCATTTATGATGGATAGATGGCAATTTAGATCAAGTTAAAGTGAACAAGGTATCGCTCGAGGCTCTGCTAGACTGTGTGTGTGTGAGTGTGTGTGTGCATGTGTGTGTGTGTGTATGTGTGTCATTGAACTGTCGCTCAAGCAGTCTAGGAATGCTCTGAGTGGCCACCTTAACACCAAATTGATTTTCCTTTGGAGTGACATCCTGACATCGATTTCCTCCACACAGTGATTAGAGGCAGAGGATGATGACAAACCGTGAGCTGTATTGATAAAACTGATAGCAAAAGGGTGCAAGCAAACCCCTAATTTTGATGGGCATTTATTAAACACTAGTAACTGTTTGATATAATTAGCCTGCATCCCACGTTAAAGAGTGCAACAAGCAATGAATGATCTGACCCGTTCTATGCTTCTAACATCACACGCTTTAGATATCGTCAAAAAACATGGGCTCGTCCATATCTTCGTGCACTCGCTTTTAATTTAAGTGTACTGGGGCGTTAAGTGTACTGGGGCGATAAGTGTACTGGGAAGTTAAATGTACTGGAGCGTTAAGTGTTCTAAGGCGAGAGCGAGGTGTGGTGAAGCATGAGGTGGGACGTGGTGATGTGTGTATGAATTTAGAGTACATTTCACTGGACATGTACATTGTTCTGATTTTGTGCTTTCCCTTTATGTTTCTAAATCTCACACACAGTTTTTCAGGTGGAGATTTGGGTTGGGTAGATGATGATGATGAATATGGTGTACTCTAGTAAATGTATAGTGTGGTGCGAGGTGTGTCATGTGGAGTAAGGCGCAGCGAATGGACGTGAAGCAGAGAGAGGGAAGGTGAAGTGAAAACTGAAGAAAGGCGAGCCAAGGTGCAGTGGGGAATGCTGAAAAGAGGGTGAGGAGTAACAGTGTGAGGTGAGGGCAGGTGAGATAAATGAGATGTGGATAGGTGAAGTGACGTGAGGTGTGAATAGGTGAGGTGAAATGAGGTGAGGTAGGATGCGATGGGTGTGAGGTGGTCTGAAGTGAAGTGAGGTATGACAGGATGAGGCGAACAGAGAGTTGAGGCAGGGCGAGGTGAGGTGTGAGGTGAAACCAAGTGAAATGAAAGAAAATGTGAATTGAAGAAGGCTTAGAATCCTGCCTATTAACTGCACAAGTCAATAAGGAAAACAATCAATTTTTTTTTCCCAAGAACCACGTTTTTCCCCTAAACATGACCCACAACAATCAACGTGACATCCAGGTCCCGGAACCGCAACAGTCAATGTTACGTCCAGGTCCCCAACTGCATATACAGAATGAACGGGGTCAATGAGGAAACAAACTAAATCCACCAGTCTGACCAGTCTGGGCTAAGTTACGGTGGACGAACAATGATCACGAAGAAGTGCTTTGGGAAGAATGAAAAACCCTCTGTGCATATATTCTCTCTCTCTCTCTCTCTCTCTCTCTCTCTCTCTCTCCAGGTGAAGGCAATGTAGTTACCTGGAGGGGCGTGAGGTCCTGGGGCGTGGTGTCTGCCTCAGGACGCGGCCACAGCTGCTGGGCCTGCAGACACGCCTCATTGCAGAACCGCAGACCCATTACCTGAGGGGCAGAAGGAGGGGGGGTTAGTGGGGTGCGGGGAGTAGGGGGTAGTGGTGTATGTGTGTGTGTGTGTGTGTGTGTGTGTGTGTGAGAGAGAGAGAGAGAGAGAGAGAGAGAGAGAGAGAGAGAGAGAGAGAGAGAGAGAGAGAGAGAGAGAGAGAGAGAGAAATATATATCAAGAATCAAGAAAAACTAACTTTTTTTTTCTCTATATTGTTTTGCACTTCAATCAAATGACGTTTTTATTTTTTTTATTAAACCTTATTCTTGGTGTCTCCCGGCGATTTAATTCAAGGCTGTGGAGTTATTATTATCATTGTTATTATTATTAGTATTAGCGGCCGGTGCTGTCGCTGAGAGGGGGGTTGGGCCTGTTGTCTCCCATGCCTGGCTCGGGATCGGTGTGTTGGTGGGGGTGCCCCTTTGGCCCTGGACGCCTCATGTGTGTATGTGTGTGTGTATATATGTATATATATGTATGTATGTGTATGTATATGTATATGTATATATATATATATATATATATATATATATATATATATGTATATATATAGGAAGCGTTATGAAGAACACACTGAGGTGGTTTGGCCATGTGGAGAGGATGGAGGGTGAAAGACTGACGAAGAGAGTGTATGTGAGTGAGGTGGAGGGGGGAAGAGGGAGGGGGAGGCCGAGGATGAGATGGAGGGATGGGGTGGAGAGGTATATGAGAGAGGGGGGTGTGAGTTGGGAGCAGGGCAGTGAAATGGCGGGGGACAGGGCGACTTGGAGGCGATTTGTTTGTGGCCACCCCAAACGGGATTGAGGCGTCTGGCAATAGATAGATAGATAGATAGATAGTTATTAATTTATAAGATGGGCTTGCATTCATTATATCATCATTAACATAATCATCATCATCGTTACTATCACCATTATTATTATTATTATTATTATCATTATTATTATTATTACTTTACTGGATAGGTTAGATCTAGCATTCACTATCCCTCTCACTATAAGAGGTCACCCCCAAGCTGAACAACAGAGTCCAGACGTACACCATGAACAATATGGAAAATACATCCCTAGGTGTTCTTGTTCTTCAGGCCCCAGGTACTGCGAACGTGAACACTGTGGACTGCAGGCTGCCTATCTCCTACAGTTTCTCCTCCTAATACTGGGGAAGGAGAGGGGGAGGGGGAGTTGGGGATCGTTCCTATAACCGGAGTGGAGCGCCGGTTTACCCCAGTGGCACCACGTGAAGGCCTCCCTCTCCAACACTGTCCTCGGGGTGAAGAGGCCTAATTGCTCTCTGAGAGGGAGAGGTTTACGGTTTTTAATTTTCACTGAGAGACAGAATTTACGGCGTGACTTTTAACACAGACGAATTTTGCCCAGTATTTTCTTTTTCCTATTTTGCAAGTTACGGGTTTTTCTATGAAGGGAGGAAGTTGGACATGTTATTTTATTTTATTTATTTATTTTTTTGTGCAGAAGAATTTGGCCACTGTACAGTTTTCAAAGAGACAAATTTTGCAGACGTTAAAAAATACGGGGATGGGTATTTTGCAAACTCTCTCTCTCTCTCTCTCTCTCTCTTTCAGTGGGGGGGATGGGTATATTGTGGTGTATTTTCTGAACGATATATATTTTTTTTTTTGGAGGGGGAGGGGGCGAATATGATGAAATTTACCCAAAAAATTTAGCCTTTTTTTTTTGGACAAATTTAAGGAACTTGAATTGTTTCTGCATAAAAAAAATATAGAAGATAATAAAATATCAAGCTTAGAGAGAGAGAGAGAGAGAGAGAGAGAGAGAGAGTGTTTGCAATGAGGTCATGGAGGTAACAATTTGTTCTGACCTTTAACAAGGGAGAGAAACGACTTGAAGGGAGGGGAGGGGAGGGGAGGGGAGGGAGAAGAGGGGAGTGGAAGTTAGGAGAGGGTAAGGGAGGGGGAGACAATGGATGGGTTGAGAAAGAGAAAGGAAAGTGAGCGGGAGGGAGGGAATGGAAAAAGAGGGACAGCCGGGCGAAATGGGAGAAGGGAAGGGAAGGGAAATGAAGGGAAGGGAAGGGAAGGGAAATGAAGGAAAGGAAAGGGAAGGGAAGGGAAGGGAAGGGGTGAAAATGAGGGAATGGGAGGGTGAGAGAGGAAGACGATGAGAGTGTGGGAGAGGCGTGAGGGAGGGAAACAGAAGAGGAAGGAAGACGATGGGAAAGAGAGAGAGGCGGGAGGGAGGGAAGCAGAAGAGGGAGGAGGAGACGGACAGGGGTTACGTGGACAGCATGGGAGGGAAGAGAAGGAATGAGAGAGGAAGACAGCGAAAATAGAACTGAAAAGGGAAAGGATGATCGTATGAAAGGAGGAGTTGGACATTCGACTAATAGGATACTGAAGGAGAAAGGGAAATGGGTGAAGGAAATATTGAATAAAGGATGAGGATGGAGAGAAGTGAGGAAGGGAAAAGGAGAATGACAGGAGACATATGAACGCAAAGAATATATTAACAGGAGAGAGGAGTTAAGAAAGAGTAAGAAAAGGTTGAAAGGAAGGGAAGATAAAGAGATGGAAAGTGGAAAAAATAAGACTAGAAAATTAGACATACGTTGATGAAGAAGAGAATAACAGAACAGACAAGGGGGAGTGGAAGACAATAAGAGAAGACTGAGAAAAGAAATGAAGATTAAGAAAAGGGAAAGAAAGAACGGAAGATAAGTGAAGAGAAAAGTGAGTCAGGATGCGAAAGAAGAAAACATATGGAGAGACAGGAGGGGAGGTGGAGGAAACAGAAGGTTGGGAAGAACACAAGGACACAGCACAAGAAGAGTGGATTACTGCAGTGGGTCATTTTTTTTTTTTAATGCAAGGAAGAAGGAACCAACGAACAGGGGCCAGCAAACTGTTCCTTCCAGTAAAAAAAAAAATATAATAGAGAGCCAAATTCAAGATCCGTTCACTCCGAGATGCCTGGACACATTGCGTTTGAAAGACTGGAGATCATAGGAAATAGGAAATACAGACAGAGGGAGAGAGTTCCAGAGCTGACCTGTTGCATAAATGAAGGACTGGGAGTAACGGTTAACTCATGCATTAGAAAGTTGGACAGAAAAGGGAAACAAGACTACTAGAACAAGGCAAGTACAAGGAAAGGAAAACGAATGTGAAGGAATGAAGGGGAAGGGCATGTGAAATAAAGTATAAAGGAGAGTAACATGGAAAACGTGGAAGGGAAAAATAAAAAAGATTTAGCAGACAAGACAGACGAGGGATAAAAGGGGGAGGGAACACGGAGGAAGGAGGGATTTAGAGGGGAGAGGAGGGTTGGGGTTGCCTGGGGGAGAGAAGGAGGAGGGGTGGGTAGGAGGAGGGAGTGAGGTGGAGTGGGTGGGAGGGGAAGGACTTAGTAACACAGGAGGGGAGGGGTTAGTGGGAAGAAGGGAGAGGGACGAGGGGAGAGAAGGAGAGAGGAGGGTTATTTTCTGGGCAGGGGAGAAGGGGAAGAGGTGAAGGATTTAGGGTGGGGGAGGGGAAGGAAGGGCAGCAAGAAGAGAGAGAGAGAGAGAGAGAGAGAGAGAGAGAGAGAGAGGGGCGTAGAGGAGTACAAACGAAATCAAACAGCAACAGACCTAATTTTTTTTTCTTTTCAAGGCTGTTCGTTACAATGAAGCTTTATGATATCTATTTCTGTGACTTGAAGATGAGGATAGAGAGGGGGACGAGAGGGATTTCGAGAGAAGGAAGGGGAGGGGAGATGAGGAGGGAAAGGAGAAGGGAATATGGCAATGAAGGGGATGGGTCACGAAAGAGGCTTATATCAGGGAGGCTGTGAAAGGGAGAGGGAAGAAGAGGGGTTTGAGAAGAGGTAGAGGAGAAATGGCAGAGGCGATGATGAGGAAAGAGACAAAGGGAAGGGGAGGGGAGAAGGAAATGTGGGAAACGAGAAACAAAAGGAAAGGAAAGAATGAGGTGAAACTGGGGAGAAGGGGAAGAGGAGGGAGAGAAAGGAAGAGAAAGCGAGAAGAAGGAAACGGGATGCAACAGGAGAGGAGCTATGGGCCAGTTTTGTGGGGTGTGGAGGGGAGGGGAGGAGAGTGAACACCACAGGATAGGACAGGACAATAAACGAAGGACAAGGCAGGACACGATAGGATAGAATAGGACAGGATGACACCGGATAGGACAGTAAGGAAGGACATGGCAGAACAGGATAGGATGAGACAGTATAGAATAGGTTAGGATCTTGCAGGTCTGAACAAGATAGGATACGAAAGGGAAGTGAAAGGATGAGAAGGGAAATGATGGGATAGCAAACCGGAAGCTGAATGAATGAATGAACTAGAGGCCTCCCCAAGGGGGTAACACACCTCCCGTGAGCCGATACACATTTAGCGCGGCTCGGAATAAGACCTTGATCTTGATCTACCTTCACCAATTTCGAACTCGTAGGAGATTTTCATCCCTACTACGCACCTGTAAAATTTTTTGATGACATCCTGAACGGTTGCAAAGTTATCGTGGTAACATACACTCAGACCTTGACCTACTTTCACCAACTTCGAACTCATAGGAGATTTTCATCCCTACTACACACCTGTAAAATTTTGTGATGATATCCTAAGTGGCTGCGAAGTTATCGTGCTAGCAGACACACAGACACACAGACTGACAAACTGAAAACAATACTCGTAGATTTTCATCCCTACTACACACCTGTAAAATTCTGTGATGATATCTTGAGCGGCTGCGAAGTTATCGTGCTAGCAAACACACAGCCACACACACAGACATATTGAAAACAATACCAGCTTCGCTATCGCGGCTGGTAACAAATGAATGAACGATGGAAGGAACAGCTTAGGGGAAGAAAGAGAAGAAGGGGATCAGAAAAGAAGGAAAGGAGGGGGGGAAAGAGTGAGAGAAGACGGGAGGGGGGGAGGGAGGGTGAGATAGGTGTGCGTAACCCTCACCTAATCCCACACGACAAATCCTCTTCCCAATCCGCGGAAAAAGGGGTCGCTAAGGTAATCCCTGCCACCTAAAAGAAAAAAAAAAAATCTGGGTGGCCATTTATCCTTGTCGTCTGAACTACAGGGTGGGGGAGGGGGAGTGGCGGGGTTGGGGAGGGGAAGGGGTGGGGGTGAGGGAGGGGGTGAGTGAAGGCCATAAGAAGATTTACGTGTTTATCAGCCCCATTTTAACCTCTTCTGACCAATGATGTATACTGTACTTTATTCTTTGTACATTCGGGTGCTCTTATTCTCTCCGACGACGATAGTATGTTTTCACCCATGTTTGTCTGTTTGTCTGTTAGCAGGGCTGCTCAAAAACTAAAGAGAGACCTGGACCAAATTTCGTGGGTAGATAGCCCATGTCCCAGGGAACAATCGATTAACTTTGGGGGCCGATGTTTGTTAGTCTGTTGGCAGGATTACTCAAACTAAAAGAGAAATTTGGACCAGATTTGGTGGGTATATAGCCCATGTCCCAGGGAACACCCGATTAATTTTTGGGACCGATCCGGATCGTACTACAGATTCTGGATCCGGAAAACACTTTTTTGCGAAACCCTAATCGGTGATGAGAAAACCTAACCCATTATGAAGAGTGGTTTGGAAAATACGTTGCCGCTGTCGGATAGATGCGCTCCACTGAGTGCCCCTCTAGTTTAGTTTAGGACAGACTTTTTGCACTATAAGGGATACACATAACCTCCATTAGCCCCTTCACTACCCAAGGCTCTTCCTATTCTGAATAAACTCGTGTGGAATTTACAAGAATAAAGCCACACATTGTCACAAAACTAAAGAGGCTAAGGATTGTTTTTCTTTAATTAGCAGGTAACGTATAATGAAGTATAATACCAGGTGTGAATATAAAAAGTTTCAGATTCAGTGAATATTTAATGTTTCTTTTCTCATGTTTCTTTCATCTCAGGACAAGTTAGTTTGGGTGTATTTTGGGAAGGCTTTGAACACGAGTAGCAGTGTGACTTCAATGGTGACGGATTAACAGATCACTCCCACCACCTCAAAGAACAATTTAATTAAACCTGGATAGATTTCCTGTGGGGAGAGGTAAGAAAAAAAAACAAGGCTACATATTTCTAAACACACACACACACACACACACACACACACACACACACACACACACACACACACACACACACACACACACCGTAACTGCAGTGAGGGGACAGGTTCACTGGGTCATGCTTAAACCGTCTACCTAAAACACATATTACCACATCCAGTTCCCCAAGTGGGATTTGTTGACTAAACTTATCCAATCCAACATCAACCCAAATTATAAGACTCTTTGACGAAGGGTGTAAGAAATATATATAATCTTATGGGAAATCTACTTTGACTCCCTCTGGATATATTTACGTAATGGAATGAATATATGTAGATAGATTAATATGATGGAATATATATATGTGGGGTAAATGTATTGGGAATATGGTTAATCCGTTTTATATCCCCCCAGACAGGAGATGAAAGTAAAAAATGCATATACTATTTCTCCCTCTCTCTCTCTCTCTCAAGACTGACAATACTGTATGATCTTGTTAATTTAGGTTAAGAAATATTCACTTACGTTACAGCTTCACATCTTACAGCTTAGGGCCATGATCACACACACACACACACACACACACACACACACACACACACACACACACACACACCGAATAATACCGTACCAACGCAGAGTATAACAGGCGTATATGCAATTCTTTTAAAAATATACCCACGAGTTTCTTCTTCTAGGATCTTGTAAGAAGCTTTAAATCTTGTACAAATTCCAGTCGACATTCAGACTTTACCAGGCAATTCTTGGAAGCAGCGAAGACGGGGCCGTAACACCTCTTCCTTAGCGATTAACTCTGCTTATTACACCTAAGTCTCTGCTTTTTTGTCGATGGAAATTACGTCCATTTAAGAGGAACGACGATAAAACTGAAAAAATCGCTCTGGAAAATGTGCTACCGTAAAAACAGAGTGGAACAGGTAAACAATGAGAGAGGAGTTATTGGAGAGAGAGAGAGAGAGAGAGAGAGAGAGAGAGAGAGAGAGAGAGAGAGAGAGAGAGAGAGAGAGAGGATAAATTAATAAATAGGAGTGATGAAAGAGGGAGGAGGAGAGAAAGGGGGACGACGAATGAAGAGGGAGAGGCAAGAGTGGAAGGTTGGGAGAGACGAAAGAGGATACAGGAAGGGAGAATATTAGGGAGGGAGGAGAAACAGAGCAGATACGAAGGGAAATACGAGGGAAAAAAGGGAATAAATAAGAATGGACAAGAAGAAAGAAGGCAGAGATGGAGAGGAGTGATCAGACACACCACAAAGCCAGCCAGGAGACAGGACGTGTGTGCTGGGCAATCCCCAGGTCCTGTCCTCCCCACTTTCTATTTTTTAACCAGCCCATACCCCACTGACCGGGCTAATGTATGGCCCGGCCAGCACTATATGTGCAGGAAATCTTTGAACGAACGAACGAGGAGTGATGACAAAATAGAAGAGGTGAGAAGAGGGAGGGAGGGGATAAATTTGGAGAGGAGTTAAGAGGGAGAATGACAAGAGGGGAAGGAAGAATGAAAAATATATATGAGCGGAGATGGAAAAGGGTGAGAGAGAAGCAGAGGAGAGACTGAGGGAGATGGGGAAACAAGAGGATATGGAAACAAGAGAGGGGAGGGGAGGAAACCAATTGGGGACGAATAGTGAGGGAACAAAAATTTGAAAGGAGGGGAAACAAGTGGTGAGGGAGTGATCAAACAATATAATGGGACTTGTATAAAGAGAAATACAAAGGGAAAGATGTTTATTACGGAGGAAAACTATATATAATGTCTCTATTCGTCAAGGACATGGATAGCATAACAGAAAGCCTCTCCCCACCCACCAATCCTTCCGGCCAACACCAGCAAGAAAAAAATAGGAAGGACCACAATACTCAGCTGGCATGGAAATTTAATAAGGAAAAGGTAATTGGAAGGCATATTCAACATCATCTTAACCTGGGAGGGAGGGTAAGGTCAAGCCAGCATTGGGTACCTTTGCAACAGTTTATGAGGTACAGTATTGTGAAAAGTTGGTGAAAGGTGGGTGAAGAATACACGAGATAGAATTAAGTTTATTCCTGACTAGTTTTGCTGTACGGCTTCATTATGGGAATTCCGGGCTTTGCTGCGAAACTAGTCAGGAATAAACTTTGCCTCTACCTAGTGCATGTAACCGTGTTGCTCTGCTACTGTATCTTCCACGATGTTAACTAATGAAAACTTTATACCTGAGAAATGCATTTTTAGTAGAGTTCATGCTTAGCTGAGGATTCCAAGCCAAACACTTAATCACACGACTTTTAACTGCATCACTGCTTAACACTTTGGAAGGCAATGTTTCATAAATTCACAACTACACTGAAGAAATGCTTTGCTTCGTGGAACTACAGATGCCTGCCACCCATGTGATGACCTCTATTATAATTCAAATGCTCTACTATTATTTTTAACTCATATTATCACGTCCTTTGAACATTTTATAAACTCTGAGCAAATAAACCCTCCCACAGTCCGCTAAGTACATGTAAACTGATTCAACATTTCTAAACTGTCCTCGTCTGCTTTGCTTTTTAATCATGGTATCACTTTTGCTGCCCTTTGTTGCATTCTCTGTCTGTCTGTTTGTCTGCATGTTTGTTTGTCTGTCTGTCTCTCTAAATTCTCCGCATCTTCTTTTGTAATACAGTGGTAAATTGGACACAGATTCTACAAGTGGACATAATACGATGCGCTGATAACTTGTGGTTGGTACTCTAATGCTCTACCTATGAACTCAATATGACGGTTCTCTCAAGTGCATTTTTACACTGATGATTTTCTTTTAAATAATTTACTATGATTCCTACATAATTTTCGTCGTTTATATTATCTAGCTGAATTTTATCCATAGTTTGCTGATTTTTATTTTTTAGTGTTTATAGTTAACTCTGTCTTTGTACTGCTGGCCATCTTATTTGTGCTAATGCTTACCTCTTTGCTTCAATCCACTAGCCATTTCTTAGCCCAATAATCCAGCTTATCAAGATCTCTACAGAAATACCTGCCTTATTACATTTTCTTAAAACATTTGCAGACTTAAGCAATCCAAGTCTTCGTCAGCATCAATGGCGCACTCACAAACAACATATGACCCAAAACTGAACCCTGAGGCACTCCATTTGTTACGTCATTCCAGTCTAACACATTCCAATTACGCGCCAATGTTCATGTCACGTAAACACATGATATTATTTGGTGTATGTATTTTTTATTTTTTTTCCTCCTCTGTTCATCAAGAAAAAAAAAAAAATCGAGTCCATACGTCTTTAGCTGCAGTAGGAGTCTTTTCGCCTTTTTTTCCAGGGGAAATACCAAAAAAAAAAAAAAAAAAAAGTCAAAATAAGGAAGAAAGGAGGTAAAGGAAGGAGAAAGAATGAGGAAGAAAGGAGATGGAGGAAAGACAAAAAATATGAAAGAATGATGAAAGGAATACTAGAGAGAGAGAGAGAGAGAGAGAGAGGTGAGAACTAAGATGCCGAAACAATACAGAATAGAAATGATCTGCAGACAAGAAAAAATGTAAGGAGTTGGAAGAGAATTAGAAGAAGACATAAGACGAACGAACATCAAAAATAAGGAATAAAAGAACTAGGGGGATATGAGGGGAAAATACACAAAGAAGAGAGAATAACAAATGCGAAGGAGGGAAGGAAGGAAGGAAGGACGGAATGGAGGAAGGGAGGGAGGGAGGGAGGGAGGGAGGGAGGGAGGGAGGGAGGGAGGGAGGGAGGAAGGAAGGAAGGAAGGAAGGAAGGAAGGAAGGATGGAAGGAAGGAAGGAAGGAAGGAGGGAGGAAGGTAAGAAAGGAGGAAGTCACGTAAGATATCCATCAGTACGTGCTTGTGTGTGTGTGTGTGTGTGTGTGTGTGTGTGTGTGTGTGTGTGTGTGTGTGTGTGTGTGTGTGTGTGTGTGTGTGTGTACTATTACGTATTAGTGCCTGTAAACAATTAGAAGGGGAGAAACAAAATGCACACGGTATCATCCTTTCAACACGCTCAGTTATTATCGTCCACTGAAGGCTAAGTTAGTTTACGTGAAATCGAGGTTAGATTAGGTTAGGGTAAGTTAGACTCCTCCTCCTTCTCCTTCTCCTCCTCCTCCTCATCATCATCATCAAGAGCCACAGACAGTCCACTATAGGATGAAGGTTCCTCCCCTATTTCTTCACTCCGACCTGCTGAGTGTTATCCTGTTCCATCCAGTCCTATAGTCCGTATCCGAATTTCATCTCTCCCACTTGTTCTCTGTCCCTCTTCTTCTCACTCTCTCTCTCGCTGTCTTCCTCATCGTCTCTATCTCTCGCTGTCTTTCTCTTCTGCTCGCTCTATCTATCGCTGTCTTTCTTTCTTAATCCCATCCCTTCCTGACTTTCTCTTCTCACTTTGCCCCTCGCTGTCTTCCTCATCTTCTCACTCTATCTCTCGCTGTCTTTCTCTTCTTACTCAATCGCTGTCTTTCTTTCATCCCTTTCTATACTTCGGTGTCTTTCTCCTCTCACTTCATCCCTCGCTGTCTTCCTCTCCTTCTCACTCTATCTCTCGCCGTCTTCCTCATCTTCTCACTCTATCTCCCTCTGTCTTTCTCTTCTTCTCTATCTCTGGGATGCTGTTCAGGTACAATAATCATCCCTCCATTACCTGCCCAACGAAAGTCATGATCCTCGCACATCCATCTCAGCTTTAATATTGTAATGATCACAGGCACATATTTCGACTGTTCCTTTCCCGACGAAGCTGTCCGTTTATACTATCTGTCCGTCTGATACAAAAAAATAAGTTTCCAATCCTCTCTGTATACTCCTAAGGTTACGGTCTAAGAATATTAATGTGCAGACGCCAGCAAGGTTAAGCCCCAGGGATATTTAAAAAGTCTGAGCCCGTAACAAATGCCCTCCTCCATATTCCTAGTCCTTGTTTAATTTCCCTGTCATGAGATTCTGATTACAATACAAAAAATCAGGTTAAATTAGAAGCAATGATTTCAAGCCTGGATAGAGTGGCAAAGTCATTCTATAAAAAAAAAAAAAATGGAAGAAATGTACCTGAAATATTAATAGGTGGATTGTGAATGGCTTAGTGGACGTCGTAACACATTCTTCTCAACGATCTATTTTGCATCTTACACATTACCAATCGTTCTTCTGTTACTTAGCTCTTCCCCATATCCATACACTACTTATTAGCAACATACAGGAGGATACCGAGATGTCTAGAATAAATCGCTAAGGGGGAGTTGTTGCGGGAAGGCACTTGGAACACGGCTCAAGACCCCTTACACAGAGTTCCTCCTCTTCGACAGCTGTGACATGTAGGTGCTATTAATATCTCAGGTTTTTAATTACCGTCTCAGGTGGGGAAATTAAAGCGTAAAAATGAGGGGGCCTTAATTACTCGTTAAGGCAATTATATCTCAACTTTGACCTTTGCCCCAATTAACATGGTAGAGGGAAGGATGGGGAGGGGGTGGGGGATCAGAGACCAGGAAGTAGGGGGGCTAAAAGGGAGGGTAAGATGGGATGGGAAGGGAGAGGGTGACAGTGGAAAGGATAGGGGAATGGGATATGCTGGTGGGGAGTTGGGGTGAGGAGGGATGACGTTGGTGGGGTGCATAGGGGAATGAGATGTGCTGGTGGGAGGGACGGGGAGTGGGACAGAAGTAGGGTGATACAGTGAGAAGGGAGGGCACTGACGGGGAGGACAGTGTGAGGGAGTGGAAAAGGATAGCAAAACTGGAGAGGACTGAGAGGGAGGACTGACGGGGAGGGTACGTGTGAGGGAGTGGAAAAGGATACCCAAACTGGAGAGGATAGACGTGCGGGGTGTGCTGTAGGAGTGACGAGGAGCTTCAATGGGAACCCGGGATATCTCTTACAAGTGAAGAAAATTACCTGGTCTTAATGGGATCCCGGGATGTACAGGTGAACAAAATTACCTGGTCTTAATGGGATCCCGGGATGTACAGGTGAACAAAATTACCTGGTCTTAATGGGATCCCGGGATGTACAGGTGAACAAAATTACCTGGTCTTAAAGGGATCCCGGGATTTCTCTTACAAGTGAACAAAATTACCTGGTCTTAATGGGATCCAGGGATTTCTCTTACAGGTGAACAAGATTACCTGGTCTTACTCTAAAAAAAATACATCAGTGTCTCCAACGCAGCGAAGGGGTAAATGGGGAGAGTTTACAACCCCACGATGACCATAGAATTTCTCGCTACGGAACAGTGTTGTTTTCCTTCCACCAAACACTCTTCTACGGCACCATCTGGACAAAAGGAATACTGACGTCCGGGGCTATGGAATTTAGTGTATATATATATGGAAAGGATAGTCGTGGCGTGAATCTGAGTGGCGCTGAGTGAGGTATACTTCCCAACCACTCCTTGGGCTTAAATCCTCACAGGCCAGATCTAGTTTGAGCGACAAGACCAAATAATCTACTTGGACTTTTATTTAACCCAGAAAAATACGTAAACAAGGATTACCACTGAGGAAAAAAGGAGATAAAAGGTAGGAGAGGAACGGAGAGCTAGGGAGGGATAAGGAGGAACATAGGATTAGTGGAAGAGAAAGAATGGGAGGAAGAGGGGTGAGGAATTAGAAAGGATGGGAAGGCAGAGGCTGCTGGAGGAAGAAGAGGCGGAGAGAGGGGGAATGGAGAGGCGGAGGCACAAAGAAGTGGGAAGCAGGCGAAGGGGTACATAGATGGTGAGGAGGCAGAGCAAGAAAGAGAAGAGAAGGAAATGTATACATGTCTGGAATAAAGGATGATGGGACAGGGGAAAAAATACGTGTGTGTGTGTGTGTGTGTGTGTGTGTGTGTGTGTATACAGTATATATATAGACAGATAGATAGACAGATAGATAGATAGATTACATATACACGTACAAAGAGAGAGAGAGAGAGAGAGAGAGAGAGTTATGAAGGGAAAGGATGTAAGACAAAGAAGAGAGAAGAGGATCGCTGAGGGGAAGAAGAAATAAAGGGAAAACTACAGTATGTAAGAGAAAACATTTAGTGAAGAAAGACCATGAAGGCACCTAACACAAGAGAGATGAACACACGGAGGAACACACGAGGTAGGAGGAAGAGCAGATATAAGAACAAATGAAGAGAACATGAAAAAGAACATATATAAGTGAGAACATAGGCAAGGAGTAATTAAAGTATATAACAATTAAGAGAGAGAATATGTTGGAGGCAACACAATTATGGAAGAAAACGTAAGTGCCAAAGATAAAAAATAATTACTGAAAAAACACACTTAGTCTTACCTCCTGTGGTTGACAAAGACGGACGGGGAGAGAGAGAGAGAGAGAGAGAGAGAGAGAGAGAGAGAGAGAGAGAGAGAGAGAGAGAGAGAGTCATGCAGTGGCAGGAGGGTGATGTTCCAAGGTCATGCAGCAGGTCATGATGTACCAATAAAATGCAGTGCCAAGGTCATGCAGTGAAGGGAAGTGCGGTGCAGTAGTCAGAGAGACGTGCAAAGAAAGCAAGCAAAGAAATGACAATTAATTTTAAACAATGAAAATAAAATAGACATTGGCAACAAAGTGTCTATATATATATATATATATATATATATATATATATATATATATATATATATATATATATATACCTAGTATATTAACAGGAATGGATAAAATAATATGTAAAAGAAATTACTAAAAGTTTATAACCTCTGAATAATTTACAGACATCCTCAATTTACAATCCGTACATCAACAAAAATGTCCCTTCCATTGAAAAATAAGTAAAAGTAAATATTTCAGATCACAAGAAGGGCGGCACACTTACGATAGCAAGTGTAATTATGTAAACCACACCCACAAAGACACCGAGGACGTGACATCAATTTAAGGTAGTCAATGATACTGGACGACAGGAAATTATAGAAACGTTAGATATACAAACTGGAAAAATAAAATTGCTGATGCAATACGGGAAGAATTAATACATGGAAGACACAACAGGGAGACCTACACCTAATGCACAATAGGTCAATTAGAGCAGAATACATATACTGAAATATGCACGTCTCGACAATATGCAATGAATAGTATTAAATGTACACACATACACACACACACACACACACACACACACACACGTTTCTACGTCAAAAGGTATAATTATGGGTTGTCGGCTTTCATTTCCAACGACTCGAGCGCAATATTTTCCTTCACGTACCCATCCATTACCTATCTCAAGCTATCTACCTCTCAGCTTCTCCATCCCTCAACCTCACTCACCCTTAACCTCACTCACCGTCAACCTCACCCACCCTCAACCTCACTCACCCTCAACCACACCCACCGTCAACCTCACCCATTCTCAACCTCACTCACCCTCAACCCCAGCCTCCGTGAAGCACCAACGACTAAATTTTCTAAAGAGTCTTGCCTTGAGCCCACAAAGGAGAGGTCATGCACTCCCTCAATGACCTTCACCTGGGTCAGTGTCCAACAGTAACGACCCCCCTACCCTTTCCCCTCCCCCCTCCCCTCCTACCCCTTCTCTACCCCCGGCCCGACACACCTCTCTCTTCTCCCCTTACCTCCCTCGCCCCTCCGGCTCTCTTTTTCCCTCACCTTCCCCTCTGCTCCCCCCCTCCCCTCACTCATACAAGAAGTCGCTCGTTAGCCTTAACAAGCGGTCTAGGGGGAGGAGGGTGGTGGAGGGTGAGGGGTGAGGGGAGTGGGGAGACGAAGAGGGGGTTGGGAGAGAGGGAGAGTGAAAAAAAAAAAGTGTCGATTGGTGGAGGTGGATCGAGAGGGTAACGACTGAGATAAAAATTGGAAAACTGATATTTGAACTCGAAAAAAAAAAAAAAAAAATGAAACCTGGGATGAAGAATACTACAGAAAATCAGAATAAAAATTAAATAACTGAAACATTTAATGTGATAAAAAAATAAAACTGTAGCAAATTGGCAAAAGAAAATCCAGGAAAAAATTAAATTAGAAACTGGTATGAATATTAAAAAAAATTACAGTAAAAACTAAAATGACAATACCAGAAAAATATTTGATAAAACTGACTGAAAAAGAGACTAAAAGCGAGAAAAAACTGTGATAAAATTAGGAGAAAAGTGAAAAAAAGAAAGAAAGAAATATTGATGTAGGAAATTAGGGTAAGAACTTAGAAAAAAATCAGAAAAACTGGGAAAAAAAATAGAAAAAAATGTGGATAAAACTGGGATGGAAATGTATAACTGGAATAAGAAAAACTGAAAAATGAAACTGACACTGGGATGAAACGAACTGAAACTGGGATAACACTGGGACGGATATTTGTGCCAACTGGTGAACAATCTCAAGTTAGAACTGGAACGAAAACAGGGATAAAAGCAACGTAAGCTGGGACACAACTGAAAATCAAACATTCGGCAACATTCTCAAGGGGGACCGAGGATGGTGATAGCTTTTAACCCCTTGACGGCTGCAGTATTTCTCGCTATGGACCAAAGTTTTGTGTTCCGTCCGTCGTCGACTCTCCTATTTCACCATCAGGACAAAAGGAGTATAGAGGTGCGGGGCTATGGAATTCTGTGTGTAACTCTAGGGATTCGCAACGTCCACAGTATTTGTAGTCGCAGCTGTTCCGGCAGACTATGACCCCCCAAAAAAACTTTAAAGGGCCAATAGATACAACAAATTAGATAGACAATTTGTTATTTTTTACCCACACAAAGAACAAGTGTACGAAATAAGTGAAATGGTGAAGCAATTAAAAAAACAAAAAACAGAACCTGACTGAAAGGTGTTTGGAAGAAAGACGACGAGAGAGAGAGAGAGAGAGAGAGAGAAAGAGAGAGAGAGAGAGAGAGAGAGAGAGAGAGAGAGAGAGAGGTTTCCACATGGTAAAGACCATAACTAAAACTTGGATTAAAAAACGGAGCTAAAACTGGGACAAAAACTTTAATTAATCCGTATAAAATCTACCCATCTATCTACAGTCAGACGCTTAAATCACCTCCATCATCCTGTTCCCGGTCATCAGGCTGCCCTATCCCCAGTTCTCCATCCCATCCCTGCACCTCATCCTCGGTCTTCCACTCCCCCGCCAACTTCCCCCTCGCTCGCACACAGACGTTCCCACTCACTCTCCATTCTCTGCACATCACCATCACCACAACAACTCCCATTCACTTCCTCATTTGTCTGTCTGTCTCTCCACTGAAACTAAAATTGGGATGAAAGTGGAATTACAGCTGGAATAAAATAGTTAAAACAGAGCTAATGTAAATAAAATAAAAAATAAATAAATAAATAAATAAATAAATAAACACCTGCGGACTTCGATTTACGAGTATCAAAATTTTATAATCAGTTCAGGTGCGAATCTGGTACGACTTTTATTCACTGTTTTATAATTATCATTTATTTATTTATTTATTGTCTTTTGGTGGGAAATAAAGTCAGGATGATGATGATGATGATGATGATGATGATGATGATGTTTTTTTTTTCTTTCTTTTCTTTTTTTTTTCTTTTTGCGTCATGGGCACATCGTCTGCTTCTATACTGTTTCCTCCTGTTTCTGGGGAGCCTACTGTTGGCCAACTTACGGGAAATTCACTAACGCAACTTTTTTTTTTTCCATGAAGGAGGAGGAGGAGGAGGAAAAATTAGTCTTCCCATGCCTCTTGTCCTAAAATAAATATATATATGACAATGAGTATACAAATGAAACAACTTATGGTCAATCTCCGCCGTATCCAAGAGTTTGTTTTTGCAGGAAAGACACAGAGAGGAGAACGCAGAGTCTTGACCCCCCCCCCTCCTCCAGCCCCCCATGTCCCTCGTTCATCTTTCAAAACTAAATCACTGTCATCAGAGGTATGGTGGTGTAGAGGGAAGCCTTCACGCGGTGGCAACGATAGAGTGGGTGGATCCGGCGCCTGGCTATATAAACATCCCATAGTTCCCTCCCTATTCCCCACCAAAAAAAAAGGAGGATGGTGGACTGCAGAAGGGTAACACCAGCCTGTAGTCCACTGGGTTCACGTTCTGGTCCTGGGGTTACTACTACTACTACTACTACTAGGAATATTGCAGTGCGTTGGTGTGAATCTTGGGATGTTAGGAAACAGGGAAAGGGCAATGGAAGTAGGAGTGTTTTGGCCTTTTGTTTCTACATCCTCTAAGACCGTCTCACTCATTCTCAACCTCACTCACTCTCAACCTCATTCGCTCTCACTCAACCTCACTGACTTTCTCTCGGCCTCAACCTCACCCTCAACCTCAATCATTCTCAATCTCACCTCAACTGAAAACCTTAAATCCCTTTATATTTTTGGTAACGTAAAAATCAAATGTCTCTACCTCATCTCTCAAGTGGGACTCAGACTTGCCCCTTCACTACGAGAGAAAGTCTGATAGGAAGATTCACCCCTTCAGCCTGAGGACGTGTTGGATAAAGTCTTTTCACCTTCACTCGACTCAGTTTTTTCTCCTAAAGCAAAATTTTTTTCCACGTACAGTAGATCAGTGTCAACAAAAAAATAAAATAAAATAAAACAAATGAATGAATATAATAAACAGGCCTACTTCGGCTCTACATCCTTTCGACAGCACTTCTTCGTGACTTGCATCGTATTCTAATCTTTGGCTACACTTTTGCATTCGAGGTGGAGGAAGAACAATATTCCGATGCGTTAATGTGGAAATTGTATACGTTTGATTGCCGCACTGATCGATTTCATTTACGGCCTGTCGTAATAAAGGGGTTAATGAAGGCTTTGTGTAATTCCTCTAAATCTGTAAATCCTAAATCAAATCGCCTATAGACAGAATATAAGTAAATAAACAAGTCAATCAATCAAAGTACTAAAAGGGGTTAACAACTTCACTCCGACGATGCTTCTTTCTTGCTTGCTTCAGACGGTTAAGCTTAGGAGAGACTATTAAAAAAGAAACCGTAGTTAAATATACTCTCCCTCAACCCCTCCAGCCCAATCCATCCCTCCTACGCCGAATAAAATCGCCTGGAGGCAAGAAAAAAACACTAAATCAACACGTCACCGAATTCAGAGGGTTTGCTCTTGTCCTTATCCCGATTCTTAGATGAGACTCTTCACCAGACGGTTTATTTGTTTATGTAAAAAAAAAAAAAAAAAAAACTCCCAAAAGCAATGATGGTTAAAAAAAATTATGGGAAAATGTAAAAAAAAAAAAAAGAAGAAAAGAAAAGAGTAAAGGGAAGGAGAATATATAAAAACTATAGGTTCATTTCTATCGCCGGTGTTTCGTAAAATGTTATGCAACTCGATCTGGCATGAGTGTTTTTGCAGTCACACACACACACACACACACACACACACACACACACACAAGGCCATACCCCCAAAACGTCAGCCTTATATGAGAAGTGATACCGGTGGATCTTACTCCAGACCCGGTATATATATATATATATATATATATATATATATGTGTTTTTGCAACGATCCATAACAAAAAGTGGTAAAGGAAGAAAAAATAAAGAATACAGAAAAAAAAGAAAAAAGCAACGAAAAAAGAAAGAAAAAAGAAACCAAAGAACACGGACGGTCCTTATGACGTCAAGGATCCAAGAAGACGTGATGCATTGTAACTTTTTGCCGGACTCGGTATATTTATGTTTTTGCAACTCTCTCTCTCTCTCTCTCTCTCTCTCTCTCTCTCTCTCTCTCTCACACACACACACACACACACACACACACACACGTCAGAGTTCTCAGAAAAAAGCTATTCATCTGGCTGCGCGAAACGTCCTTGCTCCTAATCCCACTGCAAGGCCGGGATGGGGGAGGGATGGGGGAGGGATCTAGGGTAGGGGAGGAAGGGGAAGGGGAGAGAAGGGGGGAAGGGGTGCAAGGGGGAGCGGGAGAGAACCTGCTGATGTTACTGCTCATTGTAAACTACTGCTTTGTCCTTACTTCAGCTACACCTCACCTTATTACAGTTATACCCTACCCATACACACCTACACACTATCCACCTCACTACACACACACACACACCCTACACTACCCACCATATCACACACCACACATACCCACCCACATCCCATGCTCAATACACACCTAAATTCTACATATGACACACACACACACACACACACACACACACACACACACACACACACACACACACACACACACACACACACACACACACACCCTACACTACCGACCATATCCACACACCACACATACCCACCCACACCCTTTGCTCAATACACATCTACATTCTATATATCACACACACACACACACACACACACACACACACACACACACATCCCTAGCTTCCACACCTCCACTCCAGTTTATAACCACTTAATTACGGTACCTTAATAAAAAAAATAAAAAAACTAGACGCAGCAAGAACATAAGATTAATGTTTTCATACAAGTGGAGAAATAAAGGCGAGAATTTGTAACATTTTCAGCGTAAAAATAAAGTAATAAAACTGACTAACGGTGGCAAGAATTACGCAAAAATATTATCGAAATGAAGCGGTGCCTCCCGTAGGATAGATAGATATAAAGATAGATAAACAGAGATATAGAGAGATAAATTTTCCGTCAGACGATTTTATTCAGCTTCTAGACCGTATTAAAATTAACTAATGCTTTGAAACTAGAGGGGAGGGCGAAAGAGAAACTAGAGAAATTCCACGGCATAACCCCATAGACAAAGAGGTGAGATAAAAGAGAGAGTGAGATAGAGCGAGAGTGGATGAAAGAAGAGCGAGTGAGGGAGTTACAGCAGGAGGGGATGAAAGAGAGACGAGGAGAGGGAGGTAATGAGACCGGGTAAGAAGGGGAAATGAGGCGTGAGAGAGAAGTTTTTGCTCTCTGTCTTTGTCTCTCTCTTTTTTGGTTTCTCTTTGCTTATGGCTTTTTTCTTTTGCACTGAAGAAGGAACCAAAGGCCAGGAGCCCGCAAATTGTTTCCTCCAAGAAAAAAAAAAAAAAAACAAGATAACAGGGAGCCAAATTCAAAATTCGTTCATTTCGAGATGCCTGGACACACTGCGTTTGAAAGACTGGAGATCACAGGCAGTAAGAAATACTGTTCAGACAGAGGAAGACAGTTCCAGAGTTGACCTGTTGTATTTATGAAGGACTGAGAGTAACGGTTAACTCTTGCATTAAAGAGATGGACAGAAATGGAATGAGAGGTGGAGGAATGCAAGCAGACAGTTCAGAGAAGCAGTGACCATTGTAGTAGCGATAGAAAAGACATAAAGATGCAACAGTGCGGCGAAGAGACAGAGGTTGAAGGGAGCCAGTAACAGAAGGTGAGTTAATGACACGAAAAGCCTTTGACTCCATCTTGTTGAGAAGAGCTGTATGTGGGGAGCCTCCCCACACATGAGAACTGTACTCTACACAGGGGCAAATAAAACCCGTGTATAAACTCAACAACTGTACAGGGGTAAGGAAGGCACCGTGTCGGCATAGCACACCTAGTCTCGTGGAAGCAGATTTTACAAGATAAGTAATATGATCGTTCCAAGATAAATCCCGACAGAATGAAACCCAAAGTACATTTAAAGACGATGCAGGATTGAGCTGGATATTGTTCAAAATTAGAGCATACTCCTGCGGGAGATTTTGTCGGGTTGATAGTGCTTTGAGTGTGCTTAGAAAAAGTTTTGAGGACTGTGTGTGTGTGTGTGTGTGTGTGTGTGTGTGTGTGTGTGTGTGTGTGTGTGTGTGTGTGTGTGTGTGTGTGTGTGTGCGCTATGCGTCCCTCACTTCCTGCTAAACTAAGCCCCTCTCTCTCTCTCTCTCTCTCTCTCTCACACACACACACACACAGGAGCAAAAACAGTAGTAAGGCGGGCGATACAAAGAGAACAAAGAACCTAAGGCGTGAAGAACAAAGAAACTCCACTGCATACCTCTCAAGAGAAAGAGGTGAGATAAAAGAGAGAGAGAGTGTGAGAGAGTTAGAGCGAGAGAGGATGAAAGAGAGGCAAGGAGAGGGAGGTAATGAGACTGGTAAAGGAAGGATGTGAGGCATGAGATAGAAGTTTTTCCTCTCTCTCTCTCTCTCTCCGAATAAGGACGAGGAAATAGACATATCAGATCAAGAGCAAGAGGTAGAGAGAGGAACGAGAAGAGATTAGAGATGAGACAGGGATTAGAGAGAGAGAGAGGGGGGGGGAGGGAAGGGGCACCATTGTCTCTATTGTCTCACTGTGTCGGGATTTAAAGCTGTTCAATAGGCCTCTCTCTCTCTGTCAGTCCAGCAACAACATCCACCCCCACGATGACGATTTGCAAGATCTCCCTTTTCAAAATCACACATTTTTTTTCTACCCTTATTTTTATGGATTTTCGATTGAGTTTCCACATTTAAACACCCACCACTCGAAAAAAAAAGAAAATGAGGACGCCTGCTGGATATTTTCCCCTTTAATTAGAACACCTGGGCCTAATAAACGAATATAAACCAATTCTCTGGCATAACTGCAATTTGTATTTACTGGATGGAGGAGAATGCAGAAAGTTTCCCTGGTCTTTCTTCCTTACTCTATAGACGGATCTTACTTACGAGAGGATGATTTTCACGTAATTTTGATTTTGGAAGAAGGATGCAGTAAAGACAGTGCAGATTCTTATCGTGTCTCTTGTTTATCATGCAGAAAACAAGCCTAAGTTATGACGGGGAATTGATTATAAGTATGTGTACCTCGGTCTTGGTTTTAATCCTAGTACACACTTTTCAATTATTTCCAACTCCATATGATTTTTTTTATTTATTTATTGTCTGGGTTAGATACACTATTTTCTTTTGGTAATTCTTTCACAGCCTAACTCCTCTCCCCTTGCTGAATGAAATCGTTTGAAGGTAGCAGAAATAGAGTACTCGTATAAGTCGTTAAAGTGAAGGGGATAATGTATGCACAGAGTTGCTGACAAGGGTTTGTTGTGGATATGTCGGGAGGGCTTGGGAGCTAACTCTGTGTGTGTGTGTGTGTGTGTGTGTGTGTGTGTGTGTGTGTGTGTGTGTGTGTGTGTGTGTGTGTGTGTGTGTGTGTGTGTGTGTTCACTTAGGTACTTCTACTCCGACGGCAGGATGGTCTAGGCTGAATTGTCTGGTTTCATGGCTCAATGCAGCAGAACGGTGCAGCAGACAGAGCCCATGACTGACTTCCGGCAGTGGGATGTCAAAATGTGACTGGTGTGGTCTGGAGATGAGTTCGGTGATGGCTGATTTTATGACGAGTCAGGACCAGAGGTTAACTCCGATCTCTCTGTGGCGGATGAGAGACTAGATGAGCTGAAACAAGCGAGCCCTGTTTCAAGGTTGCAAGCACTGAAGCATGTGTGGTATACCTGTCCTTGTGTATGTCGCATGAATGGTGTGGGCATGATTGTTAAGGCCATAAAGATCCCCGGGTGACCACAGTGTGATGAGTCTGCCTCGGTGACGCCAGACACGGAATGTAAATCCCATCCAGGAGGTCTGACTACCCAGGGTTTACCTCAGAGTGTAACCAAGTTCAACTGCGTATCTAACACAAGGTGTGTGCTAGAGGATGCTATCTCTACAACAACAATATCTTGGTAAGGAGAATGCCCATGTCTACCATCACAAGTTCTGGCCGTGTCTGGGTTCCCCACAACAATCATCGCTTTCCATGGCATAGGAAAGTGTCGGTGCAGCTTTTTTTTTTTTTTTTCCCCCGGAGCTGGAGGAGCAAAGACAAGGGGCCTCTGAGATGTGATACCACTTCTTTACTCTGGCCTCTTGAAAAAATGAACACCGCTCGGCTTTTGGCAGGGAGGACTGGCAGAACGCAGGAAGAGGCAGGTGCAAGATTGTCCTAGCCTGTTCCCGGATCAACGTTTCATTACTGGAGCCGAAGACAAGGGCCTCTGGTGTCCATGATTGATTCTGCATCATTACAGAATTTGATATTACTTAGAGAATTTAATGGAGCAATATTCTTACCGATGGCATAAGATTTGTTGTTAAATATAGGGATTACTTGCTTCAATTTTGTTTTCTCAGATGTCAGTGATGTATGTGCGATCGTTAGCAAATGCTGTTTTGGTGTGTGCTCTGACGTCAAAGGCTCAGTGAATAATGTGAATGTTGCATGTTCTGTCTGTGAACCTGCAGTGTGTGGGTTGGATGGGATGGGGTGCGGTAGGAGTGTAGGGTTGATGGAATGGGTGCAGTTGGGGTGTGGGGAGGGGCAGGGGTGTATGGGGAGGTTAGGATGGGTATGGGGTGGGAAGGGATGGAGTAGGGTGGTGAGGGAAGAGGCATGGGTGTGAAGTGGGGTGGAATAAAGATATGAAGTGGGATGGAGGTGGGTGCGAACTTGAGTGGATTGGAAGCAGTAGGGATGTGGGGACGGTCTGGGGTGATTTAGTGTTAGAAGGTGGGATTATCAAGTGTGTGTGTGTGTGTGTGTGTGTGTGTGTGTGTGTGTGTGTGTGTGTGTGTGTGTGTGTGTGTGTGTGTGTGTGTGTGTGTGTGTGTGTGTGTGTGTGTGTGTGTGTGTGTGTGTGTGTGTGTGTGTGTGTGTGTGTGTGTGTGTGTGTGTGTGTGTGTGTGTGTGTGTGTGTGTGTGTGTGTGTGTGTGTGTGTGTGTGTGTGTGTGTGTGTGTGTGTGTGTGTGTGTGTTGGTGGTGATGGTGCGTCAGTGAGCAAGTATTGGTGGAGGTGTGAGCGATCCAGATGTGTGAGATTCAGGTGTGTATAATGGTGTAGGTGTGCAGAAAGGAGTCAGGTGCGTGTATAATGGTCTAGACGTGAGCCAGGTGTACGTGGTGTTCCAGAAGTGGGGAAGCCAGGTGTGCAGCTGTGTAATATGGAGACAGATATATACCTAAGCGAAAACAAGTCACGTGTTTTCTTGTACCCACGTGGCTAAGCGAGGTGTTATCCCACAGCTGATCTCTCAGAACCACAGCGAAAAGTATCACACCTAAGTTAAGTTTCACTATGGAGGGTATGAAGCTCATCAAAAGATCCACAACATCTGTTCTCATAATATTCGTGTTAATGGTTCGTGAGGGACGGCAGAAAAAGTACGACACGGCACTTCCAAGAAAGGAAAATCATACCAGTAATAGACAAGAGCAATCCGAGAATGCAACCTTCGCCAAGGCTGGAGTGCAAGATTGCAAGCATTATTTATCGAGTAGAAGCAAAAATACTGAAACTGCCATATCCCGCAACGGTAAAGAATTCTTTAAATAATTCCTGCATCCGCATGATGATCCGGATCACCACCAAAATCTAATGGAATTTTTCTTGGGCCATACCTGACTCCTCCATCATTTTTTCAGTAAAATCCGCTCATAAATTTTTGAGTAATCCTGCTAACAGACACACAAACCAACGCCGGCAAAAACATAACCTCCTTTGCGGAGGTAAATATGACAAAACTGTTTAGGGCTGCAATACAATGGGCACCTTATAAGATCTGAACACACTCAATTATAGTTAAATTACACCTAATCAAACCTCTTTTTTAATCTTATCTAACCTACCCTAACTTAACCTAATGAGGCGTCTTGTTTCGCACCTCTAAACAATTCGATCATATTCCAGTGCTGACCAATTCCTATCTATTACCTGCCTGTCCTCGAAGCATCAGCTGTGCCTTGTTAGCGTCCCTGTTCACGCACTCACCATCATCTCTGTTCGAAGCCAATGTGGAGGCGACAATTGAGGAAAGAAATTCGTTGGTTGACATCTTAAACCGGAGAGCATGGAAGTCTTAAATAAGCAAGTTAATATTAAAGTCAGAACTGTTTTTTTTCTTTCCAGGCCATCCATTCCAGCTAATTTATTTCCTTAGCTTTTACTTTGTGCTTAGCTTACCCACCACATTCCCTTAATTATGAGAGGGCCTCCTTGAGCTGAATAAATTAGTTCTTTGGGATTAAAAAAAAAAATAAACTCAAATAAATCGCCATCATACGTTAGGGATTAAGGGAGATTGTTTTAACCCTTTCTTTACGAAGGGTCAATAGCTGAAAAAATCCAAAACAAGAATAAATTACAAAAAACATCAGTATACAAAAAGGTTTAAATACGCTGTTGCTATATTGTTCTTGTCTCTATTTTTTCTTCATCTTTTCGTTCTTTGTTTTTTCTTCGTATTATTAAGTGTGAGTCTTGACATTTTTTTAAAACTTTTTTCTTTCATTCTGTTCTTCACCTGCTTTTGTGCTTCATTCCTTCTTTGTCCTCAGCCTCTGTCTTTCTAATTGCCTCACCTCTCTCAACCTGAAGTGTTTAACGCTCTCTCTCTCTCTCTCTCTCTCTCTCACATGACCTACTTCCCAGTCCTCTAACTCTTCTCCAGTAACTCGAATCCTTACACACACACACACACACACACACACACACACACACAAATTTTCCTCGGTCTGTAAATATATATATATATATATATATATATATATATATATATATATATATAATTTTTCTCTAGCCTCTCTTTCTCTTACGTCCACTTTACCACATTTTTCTGCCTCACCTGCTCTCCACCCAAACGTTTTTCTTCTCCCCATCCTTCTCACACTTCCTCCCTCCCTCCTTCACGTCTTCCTCAATTTATTTTCCTCTTTAATTCTTGCCTTCATAACCTCACTACCTTTTTATTCTCTTGCACTTCTTCCTTTCCTCTTCCTATTCATCCTTCCGTTCCTACCCTCCTGTTTTAGTCACCTTCCTCCTTCCTTTTTATCTCTCCTATATTTGTCCTCATCTCCTATCTCTCCTTTCTACTTCCTATTCCTCTTCTCTCCCTCCCAGCATTCCCTTCCTTCTTCTCTCCTTTCCTCGCTTTCTCCCCTTCCTTTTCTCCATCCCTTTTCCCCCTTCCACCCTCCTCTCCCTCTTTCTTCCACCTATGCTTCTCTTCTTCCTTCCTCCCCCCCTCCCTCTCCTCGTTCCTTCCCCGCTTCTTTCTCTCCTTCCTGCCCTCCTTCCTTGTATTTCCTTCTCATCTTTCCTCACTCCTTCTCCTCCATTTGCTCTCCTTCCCCATCAATCCTCCATCCCATTAGTCTTTCACTTTTTTCCTCTCTCTTCCATCCCTCCATCTTCTTCCTCCTCCTCAGTGTCTCTTTCTTCCTTGATTTGATTTCTCCTCTTCGCTTTCCGGTATTTTGTCTCCCTTTCCTCCCTTTTCTCGTTCCCTCCTTCCTTCCCTCCCTTTTTTCGTTCCCTCCTTCCTTTCCTCCCTTTTTCTCGTTCCTTTCTTCCTTTCCTCCCATTTTTTCGTTCCCTCCTTCCTTCCTCTCTCTTCCTTTTTCACCCTTCCCTCCCTTCTTTCCGGTTTCTTCCCTTCCTTTCACTCGGTTTCTTCTCTCCCTTTATCTGCCTTTCCTCCCTTTTTCTTTCCTTCTTCCCTCCATCTCTCTCTCTCCCTTACCTCCCTCCTCTCTCTCCCTCTCCCTTTCTTCACTATCTCCTTCTCTTCTCCCCCACACCTTCCACTGTCCTCCTTAGTCTCCATCTTCGTAATTTCCTCTCTATATTCAGTTTACCTTCCTTCTCTCTCTCTCTCTCTCTCTCTCTCTCTCTCTCTCTCTCTCTCTCTCTTTCTCTCTCTCTCTCTCTTTCCCTCCCCCCTTCGCTTCTGTAATTAGAGGATAAATTTTTTCTTCAAAGGCCTGACCATGTAGAAGAAATCCTTTAGGCGCTGTAGTTTGTGTGTGTGTGTGTGTGTGTGTGTGTGTGTGTGTGTGTGTGTGTGTGTGTGTGTGTGTGTGTGTGTGTAGCTACGTAACGCTCATAACCTTGTGCGTGTTACAGATTTTACACATTTTACAATTTACTAGAGAGAGAGAGAGAGAGAGAGAGACGTCACGTTTAATAAGAGAAACTGTGTCTTTTTTTACTCTAACTTGACCTAAATCTGCCAAGCCTCTTTACCAGATTCTCAGCTGCCGCAAAAAAGTAACACTAGATTATGATGTTAGTCACGAAGAAGTGCTACGGAAAGGATAGAGCGTGAAGTTTTTGAAATAACACTATAAAATGGCGCTAGTCACGAAGAAGTGCTACGGAAAGGATGTAAAGACGCAGCACAGACTTTTTACACAAGTGAGCTACGTGAAATATGATGCAGGAAAAACGAAAATTTTGAGCAAGTAAGATGACAAAAAAAGAAAAAGAAAGAAAAAAAGCAAAAATATATGAATGGAAGATCGAGATATATTCAGGCTTTTAAAAATAATCCATCTTAACCAAATTTTATAAACACGAAAAACGGAAGAAGAAGAAAATAATAATAATAATAAAAACAAACTCTTGGTGATGAAATGGTTGAGGTGAGTGAGTTTAAGGGGCTTGTGTGGGGGAGATGGAGGGAGTTAGGTCACGAGAGAGAGAGAGAGAGAGAGAGAGAGAGAGAGAGAGAGAGAGAGAGAGAGAGAGAGAGAGAATAATGTCTACGATAAACAGATTTCCAACAAAGTAAGAAAGAAAATAAAGAAACCGGACATAACTTTTATACATAGGGAATTATACTACATATATTCCGTATTTCAATAACCACTTAATTTACGTATGCATCAAACCAACATATATATTTGTGTATTTATTTCCCAAGTGAGTTTTTCCCATCCCTTTCATAATCCTCTCTCTCTCTCTCAGCAGCAAAGTACACCTAAATATTTTTTTCTCAGAACTCTCTCCCCCCCTCTCTTTCTGTCTCTGTCTGTCTGTCTATCTGTCTGTCTGTCTGTCTCTCTCTCTCTCTCTCTCTCTCTCTCTCAGTAGCTATGCACAACAACGTATTTTTTCCTCACAACTCTGTCTCTGTCTCTGTCTGTCTCTCTGTCCATCTGTCTGTCTCTCCCTCTCTCAATTATTTTTATATCTGGGTCAGTCTTACGCCTTCATCTCGCAGTAATTGCAAGGTAAAATATTCATCTCTTCATCATTCATAAGTTTTTAAAGGTGCGCTGCTGAAAGAGAGAGAGAGAGAGAGAGGGGGGGGGGATTCAAGACAAAAGTATGGTAGCTGACTCGAAAAACGCTGAGAAAAGGATCTGTTGAGAGAGAGAGAGAGAGAGAGAGAGAGAGAGAGAGAGAGAGAGAGAGAGAGAGATTCCAAGACAAAGGGAAACTATTTTACTGAAGAAACGCAGAGTAAGTGATGTTGCTAATGTTTTGTTGTTGTTGTTATTATTATTGTTATTATTATTATTATTATTATTATTGTTGTTGTTATTACTGTTATTGTTACTCTTCTTATTGTTATTATTAGTTATTGTTATTGTTATTATGTTTAAAATTTGCACTATAATTATGATGAACGTAACGTCAATGAAGAAGATGACAGTGATGATAGAGAATACGAAGGAACAGTGATGGCAATGATAGTGAAATGACAGTAACGACATAGGAGGTGAGGGAGAGAGAGGGGATGTTGGGAGACGAGGGGAAGGGGGTATGGGGGCGAGGGAGGGGAGAAATGAGGGGAGGGAAGGGCATCAGGGAGGGAGAGTGCAAGAAAGAAGATTATAAGACCGTCTTGTCATCGGCTAAGGAGGTACCAAATAGCGCTCCTTGATTACCATTTTATTTCGGTAACTGATGCGCTATTATTTACTGTATGTGTACTGTGCAACTTGTATCGAAACTGGAAAAGGCATAAGTAACATACATAAGAACAGTAAGGTCTATCTATCTGTCTATAGCCCGACGTCATAATCCCGTAAGGAGTGGCCGTCTGACTATTAGTTAGTTGTTTTACGGGGAGGGGCACTAATCCTACGCCAACCCAATTGTTGTGACGTAGGGAACACGGATGGGTTGGTTATATCGTTACCACCCAGCGTTGTAAATGGTATTCGGGCTCACAAGAAACCATTGGACTTGTCGCTCAATGTAAAGGAAAGAAGAGCAAAGAAAAGTGACAGGAAACATGGGCGAAACAGGAAGAAAGGAGAGCACACACGGAAAAAGACTGGTAAAGGTGATGGAAGAAGTAGGCAGCACTACATCTGTGAGAGGATGATGGTCGCCACCGCCTAGCCTACCACCAAACAGTAAGATGTGAGTAAAAATTAATACTACTAATAATAATACCAACAATAAGAAGAACGATGGTGATGATGATGATGATGATGATGATGATGATGATGATGATAATAATAATAATAACAACAACAACAATAACAACAACAATAATAATAAACCGCTAAGGAAAAGGCGTTAACAAGAGTCTCCCACGCGCAGACAAGAATAAGCCCCAAAGAGAGGAAAGGAGGGGTGGGAGAGAGGGGAGATAAGGAAGCACGGAGGGGTGGATGGGGGGGAGGTGAGAGGGGATATTTCAGCATGTAAATATTTAGAGTGAACCTAAGGGGTAATGCCAGGCGCAGAGGAAGACACGTGTCAGGAGGATTGTCTTTCTCACGCTTGTTGACTGAGCTGGACAAGACGATGTTAAGTATTTGCATTTTTTTTTTTTACACCTGGCTCCTGCCATGAGAAGTATTAATTATTTTCGTCTCAGTGTTGCCATGAGAGGTATCTAAATCTACACCATGACAGGATTTTATTGTATTTTTATATTTCCAACTTAAGAGGAAATATTCGTACTGTATACTGTATGCACCTCAGCGAGTTGCACGTTTTATATTCTGTGACAAGTATTTATAGTTTAACACGTACTTGTTACAATGAGAAGCACCTGTTATAGTGACACTGTGAAAAATAAATAACACTTTCACATTTCGCTGTCGTCGGGAGAGATATCTATATGGCAATGATGAAGTTAAAATTTGGCTGCATGGAAAGCGAAGTCGAAATAGGAAAAATCAGGACCAAAGAATATAATTGATGGTGACACTAATGTAATAATCTTTTTATCATCACACCAGCAGCATTTCTTGAGCCAGGAAGAAGGAACTAGAGAACAAAAGAGAATCTAAACTTAAGTATCTTTAATGAAAAAAAAAAAAAAAAATCTGGATATTGTTTTACACCTTGAGATGATGAGGCAGAGACCAAAAAGAAAAGGAAAGAGAAAAACGAGACAGACCGAAAAATAATCAACAACAAGACCAGTGAAATAGGACACACACACACACACACACACACACACACACACACACACACACACACTCATTTACCATTCAAGGCCTCGGAATCTTGACTCCACACAGACATAAATATTTACAAATGTGTTTCCTCTCTCTCTCTCTCTCTCTCTCTCTCTCTCTCTCTCTCTCTCATACGTTCACTTTAAACCTCGTTCCTGATTTTCCAAAGGAGTATCTATCATTACTGTACAAAGATAACTCTCAGCATTCCAGTTCCACCAACACATACCATACTGTCATATCCATAAACAGTACAGTCATCCCTTGTAAGCCAGCCTACAGGGTTAGTAAACATCCATATATACATCTATCTTATCCATCTATCTACCAGTCTAGCTATATATCTATTTATCTATCCTATCCATCCATCAACCAATCCAATCCATCCTTCCATTCGTCTATCCAAAATCCACCCATCAATCTATTCACCCTTTCATCCATTCATCTAGCCATCCATCCATCCATCAGCCTACCCATCCTTCCATGCATCTATCCATCCATCTGTTTATCCAATCACCCATCCATCCACCCATCCATCAACCTACCCATCCTTTCATTTATCTATCCGTCCATCAATCTATCCACCCTTCCATTCATCTACGGTACCCATCCACCCATCTATCTATCTATCCATCCATCCATCCATTTTCCTCAACTCTCTCCCTCTGATGAGAATAAATCTTTCTCGGTGGAATTATGAAAGTTAAAAAGGAATTATGTTAGGGCTTGTATAACAAGGGAATTATAAATGAGTGGGCGTGATGTTAAACAGGGCTGTATAATTACCTGTCTCTACCTGTAATTACCTGAGAGAGAGAGAGAGAGAGAGACTGTGTGTGTGTGTGTGTGTGTGTGTGTGTGTGTGTGTGTGTGTGTGTGTGTATTACCTGTTTGCTTTGATAACCCTGTACGGAAATAAACAACACAGTAAATGAATCTGTACGTAGCATTTATGGGCAGATGTACGAGGCGAGGGGAAAACTTCTAAGTGCATTGGATAGTTTCACCAATATATGAGCAGGGCAAGTGTGGAAAGGGTTGAGGTAGAGGTGGAGGGTTGTCAGAGGTGTTTGATGTGTCCTTTGCGATTCAACTTGTCCATGGACGAGATGAGAAGGGCAAGAAAGTGAATGTTTTAGAGAGAAGGCTTAGTTTAACTCCATAAGCCGATGACGTATTATTTAAATCACGATTCCACTAGACGATTTTATTAAACAATGTCATTCGGCTGTAGTAAGAAAGGATTAAATAAGGATATATCTAAGTCTTTCAGTTCCAACAGTCTCTCCTACGCTGGAAATAAGATCGTCTGCCGGGAATAAAAACAATAAAGAAAATGCGTCACTGATTTAAGTGGATTCAGGGATGCAAAGAGGAAGGAAGGGGGGAAATGAAGTAAGCAAGTTGCTGTTTGCAGATGATACACGTCTGGTCGCACATTCAGAAGACAAAATTCAGCACCTGGAATTTAATCTGACACAGGAAGAATCTGAGACGAGGGAATTGAAAGTGAATGTGAGAACAAGAATTACGAGTAAAATCCGATGTAACACACGAACACGAAACAATGGAGTACATCAATTGGTAAATATTTGAAAGAGGGCAATGTGTACGGCTTCTGGAGGTGGACATACAAGCATATGGAACTCAGGGATCTTAAAAGTTAACCAACCGAAAAGGAAAGAACGAAGAGGCGTTGAAGAGCCTGTGTGAAGGACAGATCAACGTCTCTTCAGGCACAGGTGGGGAGGTAAGATGACACAGTGGCGTTGACTGTGTTGTAATGATACGGGAAAGAAAAAATAGTGGAAGCGTGGGTAGTGAAGTGCCTTAGGTCTTTATGTGAGATGAGTTGATATGACACGAGTGAGGAAGGACAATGTAAGAAAGTGGGATGGAAAGTGACGTATCATGAGGGTTGACCAGCATTCCCGAAAACACACCCCCACTAACAAACACACACCCATTCCCCAACAAACACACCCATTCTCCAACAAACACACACCCATTCTTCAACAAACACACACCCACTCCCCGACAAACACACACCCATTACCCATTAACACACCTTCATTACCCCAAAACACACACCCCATGCCCTAACAAACACACCCATTCCCCAACAAACACACACCCATTCCCCAATAAACACACCCATTCCCCTATAAACACACCCTCAATTTCCCAACAAACACACACCCATCCCCCATTCATACACCCCATTCCCCAACAAACACACACCCACTCCCCAACAAACACACATCCATTCCCCAACAAACACACACCCATTCCCCAACAAACACACACCCATTCCCCAACAAACACACACCCATTCCCAACAAACTCCCATTCCCCATCCATACACAAACCCATTCCCCAACAAACACACGTCCCATTCCCCAACAAACACACACCCTTTCCTCATCTATACACACACCCATTCCCCAACAAACACACATCCCATTCCCCAACAAACACACACCCTTTTCCCATCTATACACTCCCATTTCCCTGTACAATGAGGGCCTTGTAATTCCCAGGCTCTCACTGTCTTTCCTATCCAATTCTCCCCGGTTCATGGCTCCCACGATCCGAGTATTTGCATCTGATCCCAACTCAACTCAACTCAGCTCATCTCATCGCAGTAACTTAGCTCACTTCATCTCCACTAAACTTACCTCACCTCACCTCAACTCGACTCACCTTAGCGAACCTCAGCCTACCTATTCTCACTCCTCACCTCACCTCACCTTACCTCACTTCACTTCACTTCACCTCAACTTAATTTGCCTCACTTCATTCGGCCTTCACTGGTTCACTATTTGTTTTCCCGTTAATCCTTTCTCCAGCCCCGCTTTCTCTCTCCTCTCTCTATTTTCTCTCCTCCTCCTCCTCCTTTCTCCCCTCCTCTCCCCTCTCCCGTTGCCTTCCTCCTTCAAACGACCCCTTTTGTTTAATTAATTCCCACTTCAATTTTTCAACTCTCTCTCTCTCTCTGTCTGTCTGTCTGTCTGTCTCTCTCTCTCTCTTCGCAAACCTCATATACTTAAGTAAGCCCCACTTCTTTATATAACCTTCCGTTTTTCTCTCTCTTTTCTTAATCCATCCATCAGGTATAACGAAATCTATCTTAGTATACCTTCGCCCTGCCTCTCCACGCCTTTTACTAAACTAAGAAGAGGCTGCTCGTAGTGAAGGGGTTAATGAAGGTAGTGAAGGGGTTAATGAAGGCTAACTCTAAATTCTTAAGTACCCCCCTGAGCTCAATAAACTTCCTTCCTCCTTCCCTTACTCCCCACTACTTACCCTCCCTTCCCTCCTCCAACATAATCTCCCTTCCCCTCCCCTCGCCTCCCCTCCCTTCCACTTGGCTACTCTTTATTCTCCCCTCTTCTCACCTCCATTAACTCTCCCTTCTCTTCTCTCCTCTCCTCTCCCCTCCTGCCTGTTTTTCCCTCTGCTTACTCTCCCTTTCCTCCACGTAATCTCCCTTCCCCTCCCCTCCTCTCCCTTCCACTTGGCTACTCTTTATTCCCTCCTCTCACTCCCCCTTAGCTCTCCCTTCTCTTCTCCTCTTCTCACCCTCACTTACTTTCCCTTCCCTCCACTTCTCCTTTCGCTTTATTCTCCCTTCCTCTCCTTTTCTCCCCTACACTTACTCTTTCCTCCCTTCTTTCTTCCCCTCCACTTATTCTCCCTCTTCCTCCTCCCCCCTACACTTACTCTTTTCTCCCTTCTTTCCTCCCCTCCACTTATTCTCCCTTCCCTCTTCTCCCTCTCGTTCTTCTCCCTGGGCTAGAGTGCGTTGGGTGTGTTTGCCGAGTGTTGCCGAATAGATTCTGTTTGGGAGAGGCCAGAGGGTGTTTTGCTTTGCGTGTGTGTGTGTGTGTGTGTGTGTGTGTGTGTGTGTGTGTGTGTGTGTGTGTGTGTGTGTGTGTGTGTGTGTGTGTGTGTGTGTGTGTGTGTGTGTGTGTGTGTGTGTGTGTGTGTGTGTGTGTGTGTGTGAGAGAGAGAGAGAGACCCTGGCAATACTGGCGTCTGGTAAGAATAAATACGTCTCTTTAAAAAGCGACACTTATGTACCTTAAATTTCAACGCAACCAACGCAGCTCTATAGCACGTGGACACTCTCTCTCTCTCTCTCTCTCTCTCTCTCTCTCCGAGATTTACGTTTTGTTTTCTTTCTTTTCCCTGTCCCATTTCATCTTTTCCCCCGTCTGTCACCTACGATTTCACACGTTCCCCGACTTTCTCTCTCTCTCTCTCTCTCTCTCACACACACACACACACACACACACACACACTAGCACAAACACCTCACCTCCTCATCCTCCCTGCCGTATCGGAAGGTCAACACAAACTGGCCAAAGACCTTGCGATCCTTGACATAGTTAGCATCGACGAAGAGTATCCCCGTGAGAGGCTGTATACCTTCCTCCTTGATGCACAGCTCCCGACGCTCCACATACAGCGTGATCTTGCCGTTGGGTGCAGTCTTCTTGAACACTCTGTAGGGGAGAGAGAGACGGTGGGGTTAGTGTGGGGGTGAGAGAGAGAGACTGGGGTTTGTGTGATGGGGAGAATGTGGGAGAGTGTGAGAAGATTTGGGGGGTTATGACGAGGGGTGATTTTTATAAGTGGTGAGGATGAGGGTGACGACGCGGACGCCGCCGACGCCGACGACGACGACGATGATGATGATGATAAAAACAACATTAATAATAATGGTAACAACAACAACAACATCAATAATAATAATAAGCATCATAATAATATAAACTAGAGGCCCCCCAATGGGGGAATCACACCAGCCGTGAGCGATACATATCTAGCGCGGCTAGGAATATGACCTTGACCTATTCTCACCAATTTCGAACTCGTAGGAGATTTTCATCTCAACTACACACCTGTAACATTCTGTAATGATATCTTGAGCGGTTAAGAAGTTTTTGTGGGAACAGACACACAGACCTTGACCTAGTTTCACCAATTTCGAACTCGTAGGAAGATATTCATCTCTACTACACATCTGTAAAATGTTGTGATGATATCTTGAGCGGTTGCGAAGTTATCGTGCTAACAGACACATAGACACACGGATAGACAGACAAAATGAAAACAATACTCGTAGATTTTCATCCCTACTAAACACCTGTAAAATTTTGTGATGATATCCTGAGAGGTTGCGAAGTTATCGTGGTCACACACACACACACACACACACACACACACACACACACACACACACACACACAATGAAAACAAAACCAGCTTCCCTATCGCGGCTGATAATAATAATGACAAATACTACCGAGACAGGGTCCAAATGCCAGCCTGGAGACCATTTATTATCCCCAGTGACCCTGACCGTGGACCCTCGTCATTCATATCTAAACATGACCCAGATATCGTGAATAGCTACAACACTAATAAAATCTATCTATCTATATACCT
>NC_136977.1:55083503-55088503 GCF_032717465.1 Coenobita brevimanus
ATTTTCTAGTTGATTTCTTGCTGCTTCAGGTGTTTCAGTTTAGGAAGGACCTCTGCTAATGAAGGTGTTGATGGACTGCTATATAGATAAATCCTACAGTTAAAAAAATGCCTTCGATCTGTAAATAAAATCGCTATGGCCAAAAATATAAGGTGAAAGATTTTAGAGTCAAGAAGTTAAAAATGAACTTACGGTACACACACACACACACACACACACGGAGAGAGAGAGAGAGAGAGAGAGAGAGAGAGAGAGAGAGAGAGAGAGAGAGAGAGAGAGAGAGAGAGAGAGAGAGAGCAGGGGTGGGTAGGATGGCTATCTTATACAATTTTCCCCTTAACCGGCCACCTGCCCTCTGGACGTGACGGAAGTGAGAGAGAGAGAGAGAGAGAGAGAGAGAGAGAGAGAGAGAGAATAGGTTGGAAAGAAGAGAATGTGAGAAGGGATGGAAGGAGGGAAATTAGACAAAAGAGAAAGGAGGTGAGACGAGTAGGAAAAGAAAGTGAGAGGAGAGAAGAGAAGAAAGATAAGAGACAGACTGAGAGGGAAAGAGGAAAGGAAAATGTGAGTGGGGAGGAGTTGGAAAGGAAAGAAACTGAAAGGAAAAGAGAGGAAACCATAGGCAACGCTACGCTGTTGCAATCCTCCACCTGACCACGCACATCCCCCCCCCCCTTCACCAAGCGCATAACGCCCCCCCAACTTTTCTTTTAAAGGTGGGCGTAAGGAGAACGCCTCGAGTGAAACTCCCAGCAGTCTACCTATCAAAAGGAACCAGTTCACGATAAGACAAATAACTATGTGAAATTTCATGACTATAGTAAACACTTTCTGAGTTCTGGCCCAGAAACGAGATCTCTAAGCTCAGCCAGCCGCCCTGCCGCCCAACTCTACGGACGGACATCTACTGATCCCGGTAATAACAACACCCTCCTCTGGCTCTGCCAGGTGGAGGGTAAAAACATTAAAAAAGAGACTAAGAAGAGTAAAGAGACTGAAGAGGAAAAGGGTAGGTGAGGAGAATGACTGAGGAAAAGGAGGAGGGAGAGAGAGGAAAAGGGTGGAGAGGGCTAAATGTGAGAGAGATAGAATGACCGGAGGAGAATGACTGGGGATAAGAGCCTGAGAGGAGAGAGGTAAAGGGGGAAATGGGTGGAAAAGGGTTGGACCGGAGACAAGCTGACTGTTACTGCTTTCTGTCACGGTTGGTTCAAAATGTCTATTGCATTTTGTAGTCTTTATTGTGAACTAGTTTACTACAGACGCGCCCTTCCTAAGATCTAGTGCTGCTCCCCCCCCCCTCGACTCTAGGCATAGGCTTCACAGCCTGCTCCCGAGGCCCAGTAGACCTCCTACATACCATACACCTCTACATGTCACCACTTCGGCGCTAACACCCAACGTCCATATTGAATACATGCTACGGCTGTCTCATACAGGACTGCTGTATTGGTATTAGCGGGGGTATTTTTACGACATGTCAGCGGGTCTTCTGGTAGATCAGTAAAGTCTGTATAATGATATTCAAATCCTTAAACTGTTTCCTGCCCCAGAGGGGATTTGAACCTGGGTCCATTAGGACCGCAGGCCACCTCTCTACCGATTGAGCCACTGCCCACCAGAGCCAGCGCACTCCCATATCCCTCTGAATTCAGACGACTAACTCAGCAGAACTGCACTGGCGCCGTATAGCTCAGCATGCATTCTATCACGTAGGTGTCTCATAGCTATACATGGCTATATAAGGCTATACATTGCACATTATTATACATACACTAAAATTTACATAAGAATGAGCAAGGTGAAAAAAATAATATAATGTTTGGTTTATAACAAATCATCCAATCATCTGACTCATGATAGAAGATGGTGGAGATGGGTAGGAAATGAGAGACTGACAGGAGGAGAAGGATATGAAAGGAGAAAGATGAGTGATGAGGAGAGGAGATGGCTGACAGGAGAAACGAAGGAAACAAAAGGAATCTGGAGGAGAAAGGCAGAGAGAAGAAAGGAGAAAAGAGAAGAGAGAGAAGAAAAGGGACTGAAGGAAGAAGTGAGAGGAGAAACCGTTGGCAAAGATAATTCGTTATGGAATGGAAAAAAAAGGGATAGGATGGGATAAGACAAAAGAAGCAGAGAGAAAGGGGGATAGAGAAAAGAAAGAAGGAAAATCACACAGAGGAGAGGGTTAATAGAGGCAATGGAGAGATGAGAGGAAGGAGAAAGAAAGATAGGATACTCAAGGGAGGAGGAAGAGACGAAGAGTGAAGAAAGAGGAAAGGTAAGCAGGCAGCGGAACAACAATGCAATTACACGCAGGAAGAAGCAAGGAGACAGGAAAAAAAAAAAGGAATGGAAAAAAAAGTCAGAGAAAGATGGAAAAGGAGCAAAGGAAGTACAAGAAGAGAAAAACAAAAAGTGAAGGCGATTTTAAGAAACTGATGAAGGCAAAGAAAAAATTAAGAGGAAAAGGAAGCGAGAAACAGAAGTTGAAAATGAAAAAGGGAGACAAACAGAGCTGAGAAAGTTTTAAGAACAGGTGTGAGAGAAAGACACTTGAGAAAAATATAGGAAAAGGAGAGAGAAAAAAAAAAGGGAGAAAAAAGGGTGAGAAAAGGTGGAGAGATTGGAGATAGATGGAAAAAAAAAAAACAGGAAAGGATGCCCATGGATTAGAGAGAGAGAGAGAGAGAGAGAGAGAGAGAGAATTAAAGAAAGTACAAGAAGAGCTAAGGCAATGAAAAAGTGATGAGAAAGAGAAACAGGATGAGCCAGCACCAGAAATAAAAGCACACTTATGGGGTGCTGTAAATGCCACAGAAGCCATTTGCCCCAACGTGTGTGTGTGTGTGTGTGTGTGTGTGTGTGTGTGTGTGTGTGTGTGTGTGTGTGTGTGTGTGTGTGTGTGTGAATATACAATCGTTATTCATTCCAAATCCACTTTTAATCCCTGTAATCCGGAGATTTTTTTTTCGACGGGGAATGTTACGTATAAGCTTCACAATTTCCTTTATTACTGGTGATCTCTCATGGAATAATAATAATAATAATAATAATAATAATAATAATGATATAATAATAATAATAATATGGATAATAATAATAATAATATTAACAATAATAACAATGATCATAATAATAACAATAATACTAATACTAATAATCATACTAATAATAATAACAACTTCGATATTCCTAGAATAAACCAAAAACAGGTCATCGGATTCAAGAGGTTAACCTGACCATCGACAATATTCCTCTACGCTAAACAGAATTGCCTGGTGCCTTGTGTGAACTCCTGAATAAACTACTAAATAAACTCTTGAATAAATTACTGAATATGCTCTTGAAAAAACTCCTGAATGAAATCTTGAATAAACTACTGAATAAACTCTACGGAATCCAAACTGTCCATTTACCTGTTCGTATTAATATATCCTGATTTCAAAGTGCCAAGAAGTATATGTACGGTATCTATCTGTACATCGATCTATTTATCTATCTCCAGACGCCTTCATCCCGGAGAGGGCGGCCACAAACGAATCACCTCCATGTCACTCTGTCCTTCGTGATTAAGCTGCCCTATCTTCAACTCATACCACCCTCACTTATAACTCTCCACCCCATAAAAGTAAATGTTCCTATTCTAATACAGACACTCCATCCCTCTTACTCATCGCTTGGTATGTCATGAATTGGGCTGTCTGAACTTCCTGAAATAGGTATATATATATTTCTCAGCAAATTCTAGTTCCTCATCTCCTGTCTATGATAAGGACTGAACCCGTCTTTTAAGCATTATATTCGTCTTCATATTAATCTTCAACCCTACCTTCCGATGATGACTGATTGACTGATTGATGATGACAATGAAGATGATAATAACAGTGATAATAAGATACGTTTCCCAGAGATTATCACCTTTTTTTCTTTACGTTTTCTCATCGGGTCTACTAGTACAAGATATCGTAACACCGGCATCATATGACTGAATCCCGCGCGAGCCAAATATAACTTCAATATAAAACTGTTATGAATTTTCGTCTCTTACAGCAAGTTTCCAATCAGCAGTTGCTTGGATTCGATCAGCGAGACGAGAGCATGCGGTGGTAATAATATCCCCTGTGTGTGTGTGTGTGTGTGTGTGTGTGTGTGTGTGTGTTCAAGTATCCACCTACTGAACTTATCAAGAGTATAATTATGTACTACTAAGACCTATTACAAATATTGCCTCACTTCAGAACTATACTTAACGAGACACTAAGGGATCTCCAACTTAGAAGACTCCTGGTTCTCTCTCTCTCTCCTTAACAATTCCTCCTCCTCCTAGCCTCTCCAGTCGCTATTCAATTCTTCCATTCATTCTCAACCCCCACCTTCCTTCCTCCACCCCATTCCCTCCCCTCCACTTCTTTCCTCTCCCTCATCTCTTTCTCCCCCTCCTCCTCCTCCACCTTCTTTACTTCTCCCTCTCTCCTCCACCTTTCCTTCCCCTCACGTCTCCCCTCTTCTCTTCACTTCTCTCTTCCCTCTGCATCTCCCTCTTCCTTTTCTATGTTTCATTTCCTTCTACCAACTTCTGCTTTCCAGGTCAATAATCTCTCTCTCTCTCTCTCTCTTCTCTTCTCTTCTGTTTCTTCCTTCGCCTTCTTTCCTCTATTCCTACTTTCTCCTTCTCCTTTCTCCATTCCATTCTCAATATCTTCTCTCACTCCTCCACAAACCTCTTCTTTTCCACTCCTCCTCCTCCTCCTCCTTTTTATTTCTTCTCTTTAGCCTTATTATCGATTTTGCACTTTTTACTCCTCTCTCTATTTCCCTTTTCTCCTCTCCACAGACCTCATTTCCCTCTTCTTTCTCTCTTCCCTCTCTAGTATATCCTTCCTAATTTCTCTCTTCTCCATTGTCTCTCTCCTTCAGTCTGCTCTCTCTCTCTCTCTCTCTCTCACACATTATCCGTTGTCTTTCTCTCCCTTTGCTCCCCTCCAATTCTCACCTTT
>NC_136977.1:55091003-55158503 GCF_032717465.1 Coenobita brevimanus
GCTCACTCTGACGTCAGCGATACTCCATGTCACTCAAATACCAAGAAGACGATAACCAGGATAAATGTTGACAAATAGAAAGAGAATCAATGACCTAACACACTACACGACTTAATGATGTGTGTAATAAGAGTACTGGGGTAATAAAAGTAATAAGAGAATAGGAGTAATAATAGAATTGGAGAAATATGCGGCACTTACATGCAAGCCCATAACCTTAGCCTTCTGATTAACCTACATCTAAATCGAATCCGTTCTTCCTCTTCCCATACACCAGTGGTTTCCAACTTTTATTATTTCTCGTCCCCTCACACTGAATGACACATTCCCTGCGCCCCCCCTTCCTCAAATACTGTATTTTACGGGCATAGTTGGCACATGTCAATAAATATCAGAGATTCTTAATTTCTGAAACTGTTCATATATTCAGACAACTAGATTCCTTATTCGTATCTGAAATATTTTCTCCATATATATTTAGAAATTACTGAGTTTCATCTAATTCATAGTTTTTAAATATAATTACCCTCTTTATCAAGCCTTCGCGCCCCCCAAGGCAGCCCTTCGTGCCCCCTAGGGAGGCGCGCCCCACAAGTTAGAAACCACTGCCATACACAATCGAATCCGTTCCTCCTTTTCTAATACATAATCCAATTCCTTCTCCCCATTCCCATATATAATGTATTTACCAATTTCATTGCAGACCGGATTGGGCACAACATGACAACGACGCACTCTAAAGTCTGACCTTGACTTCTAACCTTGCCCTTTGATCGGCCTGTACCAAAATTTAATCACTTGCTTTGTGTTTTTCAGTTTTTACCCAAATCATATAAGGTTTTCAAGACATAAAGGTAAATCCTATACTTTTAATCTAACCACAATCTTCCTTATCCTTTAGATCTGCCCCAAAACAATAATATTGTCCCGGACTCCTACAACTCTTACACATACATAATACACATACACAGATACATATAAACAAAGGTAAATACACAAAAACTAACTTCATCCCAAGAGGTACACTTTCGGCGATGCTAATAAATGATGGCATGACAGTGATTGGATAATAAAGATAGGTAAGATAAAGGAGAATAAATGGCACGACAAATGAAGCAATTACGTGAAAGGAAAGATGATAATTAATGACACATAGGAAGACAATTACTTACACAGATACCATGGAAGGAATAGGTAATACTGATGACGGGATATGAGAGAGCAAATTGGAAAACAGGGACACGACAACAGACAAAACAGATGATATATGAAGGCAATGTTTAACTCCCCCCCAAACACACACACACACACACACACACCAACCTCCCACTCCCCTAAGTCTTACACAAGCACCCTCTTCAGCCGTTCCAACACACCCACATTCCCCACAACAAACCCCGACTCCCCATAACACCCCTTCCCAACACATCCCCACTCCCCAACACCACCATCCCCACAACACATCTCCCCTCCTCAAAACACGCCCCCACTCCTCACAACACACCCATCCCTGATAACACATTCCCATTCCCCGCAACACATCCCCCCTCCACACAAGACACTCCTCACAACACACTCCTCACTCCTCACAACACACCCCCACTCCCCACAACACCCCCCCACTCCCTACAACACACCCCCACTCCCCACAACACATCCCCACTCCCCACAACACATCCCCACTCCCCACAACACCCCCCCATACCCCACAACACACCCCTACTCCCCACAACACATCTCTACTCCCCACAACACACCCCCACTCCCTACAACACACCCCCACTCCCCACAACACATCACTCCCCACAAAACATTCCCACTTCCCACAACACACACCCACTCCCCACAACACATCCCCACTCCCCACAACACCACCCCTTTCCCCACAACACACCCCCACATCACATCCCAACTCCCCACAACACATCCCCACTCTCCACAACACATCCCCACTCCCCACAACACCCCCCCCACTCCCCACAACACATCCCGACTCCCCACAACACCCCCACTCCCCACAACAAACCCTCACTCCCCATAACACCCCTTCCCAACACATTCCCACACCCAAACATCCACATCCTCATAACACCCCCCCACTCCCCACAACACATCCCCACAATACACCCCCACTCCCCCCAACACCACCATCCTCATAACACATCCCCCCTCCACACAACACACTCCTCACTCCCCACAACACACCTCCACTCCCCACAACACCCCCCCACTCCCCACAACACATCCCCATGGTTAAATATTCCTTCGTTGTAACCATTTCAGTCGGTTATTTCACTGCGATCTATGGCACTTCCGTCACAAATGCGTCTTTATGGAGGTTTCAGTATCGTCCCGGAAGTACCTGTAATTTTTCGACTGCCCCCCCCCCCCGAGGTGTCTAGGGGGCTGTACCCGCCTAAACTACATCATCTCCCTAAGGTAACCTGCGTCTGGTTTAATTTTCCTTCGTTATTTATTTATTTATTTTTTTTTTTACGTCGCAAAGCACACTGATATGACCGAAAGACGTGAGTGCCATGACGGAAAAAAATATCCCATCCCAACACACACTCCTTCCCGGGACATCACCATTCCCCATCGCACCCGGAAACTCAACGCATTCCCAGTCCCAACACACCCCACTCCCCAGCCTTCCCAACACACCCTCGCACCCAACCCAAACACACCCTTACTCCCAAACACCCCCCACTCCCCAACACATACCCCACTCCGCAGGACACCCCTAATCTCGAACACACCACCACTCCTCAACACACCACCTCCCCTAACCTTTCCCCCTTCCCAACACACCCTAATCCCTGGTCCTAACCTCCTCCACTCCCCAGTCATGACGTGCCACATTCCCCATCATATTCTCCCCCAGGGTTGTTTTGATTTAAATACATTTATTTAAGTCATGTGATTTTAATCGATTTAAATTAGCGTAAAAAGAAACATGATTTAAATCAAAATGGAATTTTAAAAACAAATTTAGTAAAAAGGAAGAACACAGAGAATGTGATCAATGCATATTGTACAGATGCATCATGTCTGCTTGTCCTGTACTCGTCTTGTACTAATCCTGTATCAAGTGGGGGACCAGTGAACAACTGCCTTCTGTTACAAGGCAAATATTCAAAAGGTAAACACAGGAAAGAAGACTGTTTGGTTGATAATAACAATAAATGTGATTATGTTCAGTGCTGACATATGAGCTCAACTCTTCTTTGAATACACAGTAACGTGAATCAATCTAATGATTATGATCCATCTCTGACAAATAAATAAAGCACAAGTTGGCAACTATCATCAGCAAGTGACGCACAGTGATGCAGCAGCAGGAGCAACCTTCCCCATACCAAGGAGTGCTGCCTGTGGTGCACTGGCTTACTCCCACTTCCCATTCACATTATTATTTTTTAAGTTTGTTTATTTGAACTCGGATCTATAATCATGCCTAAAGCACACACTGCGGCTGGTGGAAGGGAAAATGACCCAGTATGGTACCCTTACACCCTTAAGACAGAATTCCCAAAAATGCTTCCAAAGTATGGTTTCACTTAACACTGGCAAAGGTTTAGTACAAGAAAATGTCTTCATAAAAGCGAAAAAAAAAAATTCAATTAATAATAACATGATTTAAATAAAAAATAAAAGTCGAGTTACAACGGTGTGTTACAACGGCCATACCACGTTGAGTACACCGCTTCCCGTTCGATCAGCGAAGTTAAGCAACGTTGGGTCTGGTTAGTACTTGGATGGGTGACCGCCTGGGAACACCAGATGCTGTTGGCATAACGTTCTCCCTACATGTCAAGTGGGGTTGGTGAAGGATTAGTGCCCTTCCCTGTAAAACAATTAACTCTAAGCCCTCGGCCACCCCGTTTGGGATACATGGCGTTTGGCAATGAATGTATAATGTTTTTCCAACCTTATTCTCCCCTCCCCTAACCTCCCCCACTCCCCAACACCCCTCATCCCCTACCCTTCCCCACTCTCCAGCCCTAACCTCCCCCACTCCCCAACACCTCCATCCTCTAACCTTCCCACCTCCCCAGCCCTAACCGCCCACACTCCCCATCATATCCTCCCGTCTCCTAACCTCCCCAATCCCCCTTCCCTCCCCGACACAATACAGCAAAAACGAGAAATGTGAACCTGACTCCTGGCAACCCAGGTCAGGTAACGGGGGTACTAACGAGCTGACACCCTGCAGCACTGGGGAGGGGAGGAGAAGGGAGGAGAGGGGAGGGGAGGGGGAGAAGGGGAGGAGATGATAGGAGACAAGAGGGGGGGAACAGCAGAAGGGAATAGAGAACAGGGATGATATCTGACAGCTTGGGATGGGAAGGTGACAGCTTGAGATGGGAAGGGATAGAATTGGATGGGATGAGAGAGAAAGAGAGAGAGAGAGAGAGAGAGAGAGAGAGAGAGAGAGAGAGAGAGAGAGAGAGAGAGAGAAAGGTACTCACGAAGGAAATACGTAATAATAGTCAACGTGAATATCGCTGGTTTATCTATCTGTCTAATGTACAGTGAGCAACAGTAGTCGTGTCGCGGTTTTATTCGAAGATTAAATGTAACCCGTGAAACATTATGAACCGTCCGTATGCCAGACGGCGGAATGTACCAGACGCTTAGCCCGTTAGCTTATGTTTACACCAAATTTCACGACACGATTATTGTTGCTTACTGTACACTCATGATTACTAATCTTTGACCAGGGACGCGTGGCGGGCAGTGTTATGGCCACACACGAGCCACGCATTCGAGCACAGCCTCTGCACTAGTGGGCGGGGCAAAGAACTATAACCAGGTGATATGAAGCGTACTACTCCTCATATCACTGATATTACCATATTCTTATGGTTTCTCCTCCATAATATAATTATCTGTGTTTAATGACAGGGGCCTACATTCTTCAATCAGTCTGCAATTTAGCAGTTTTCAAGAAGTAAAAAAAACATGTGACACTATATGTGGGTATTGGCATCATATATACCATACCGTAATAATTATTTATGAATTAACGACATTAACTGGCACATATTTTGACCAGATGGGGCATGCAGCTAAGACGTTGCGTAGGAATAGGGCAACCATTCCCACTGGATGGCAACGGCATAGATATAAACAAGACTAGATGCCGCATCGCCCATTCTTCAGCACAGCGGCGATGCGTCTGTGCGGCCGCCATGTTGGAGCGGTCAGGCATGTAATAGTGGGACTTTTTCTTAGAGCGAATTTAGACTATGAAAATGAATGTTGTTGTGGTGGAGGTGGTGACGGTGGTTATTGTTGTGGTGGTGGTGATTACTGTAGTGGTACTGGTGGTTGTTGCTGTGGCGGTGGTGGCGGTGATGGTGGTTTTTGTTGTTGTTGTGGTGGTGGTGGTTATTGTGTTGGTGGTGGTAGTGGTTGTTGTGTTCATTGAGGTTGTTGTTGTGTTAGTGGTGGTTGTTGTGACGGTGGTTATAAGGGAAGTGTTGTGGTGGTAATTGTGGTTGTTGTTGCTGTTGTGGTGGTGATGGCGGTGGATGCTGTAGTTGTTGTGGTGGTGGTTGTTATGGTGGTGGTTGTTCTTGTGGTGGTGGTGTTTGTGGTTGTGTTGGTTGTTATGGTGGTGGTGGTTGTTGTGTTGGTGGTTGTTGCACTGGCGGTGGTAGTGGTTCTTGTTGTGGTGGTGGTGGTTATTGTTGTGGTGACTGATGTTGTGGTTGTTGCTGCGGTGGTTATTGTGGTTGTTGTTGTGATCGTGGTTGTTGTTGTGGTGATTGTTGTTGTTGTGGTGGTAGTTATTGTTGTGGTGAGTTGTTGTGGTTGTTGCTGTGGTTGTTATTGTGGTGGTTGTTGTTGCTGTGGTAGTTATTGTTGTGGTTGTTGCTGTTGTGGTTACTGTGGTGGTTGTTGTGGTTGTGGGTGTAGCAGTGATGGTGGTTGTTGTGATGGTGGTGGTTGTTTTTGTGGTTGTTGTTGTGTTGGTGGTTATTGTTGTGGTGGTTGTTGTGATGGTGGTGGTGATTGTTGTTGTGGTGGTGGTGGTTGTAGTGACGGTGTTGTTGTGGTGGTTTCTGTGATTGTTGTTGTGGTGGTGGTTATTGTTGTGATGGTGGTGGTTGATGTGGTGGTGGTTGTGGTGATGGTGGTGGTTGTTGTTGTGATGGTTGTGGTTGTTGTTGTGATGGTGGCGGTTGTTTTAGTGATGGTACTGGTTGTTTTAGTGGTGATTGTTGTTTTGGTGGTGATTGTTGTTATGGTGGTGGATGTGGATGTTGTGGTGTGGTGGTGGTGGTTGTGGTGGTGGATGTGGTGCTGGTGGTAGTGGTTGTTGTTGTTGTTGTTGTTGTGGTGGTGGTGGTGGCTGTGGCGGTGGATGTCATGGTTGTGGCTGTTGTTGTGGTGGTAGTGGTTGTGGTTCCTGGTTCATCTGAAACGTGAATGGACTGCAGGCTTAAATTTCCCTTCTGCAACCCACCATCCTCCTTTCGGAGGATAGAGAAGCAGCTGAGGGACGTTTGCATAACCAGACAGTTGCGCCGCTCGTGCTATCGGTGTCACCATAGATATATTCCGACGCTTTCTACACCCAAAAGCAGCACAGTGCTGTTGCATTTCTAGGTAAATAGTGGTCAACTTTGATCATCGTCAGGAACACGACATCGTCTGCCTTGACCGTTCCAAGATGGCGGCCGCGCAGACGCATCCAAAGTAGTGTCATGTGGTATCTAGGCTTATTTATATCTATGGGCAACGGGGCCTGTTATCTCTAAAGAAAAACATTCCGTTCAGAATAATGGTAATAGTAAATTTTTGTCAATGATATAAGTATTATGCACTCTTACTTAGAATATGTCATGTGAATGCCGGCTGCTGTGGCAATCGTGGATATTTCTCTATCACCTACCAACAGCTCGGTTAAAGGTTCGCCTCAAGAAATAGGTCAGTGGAATAATAAATAGATTAATAAAACAGTATGAAATTTAAATATCACGCACTCATTATAGACTAAAAATAACAGCTATGACCAAATTTGTCTATTTCTTACCAAGTACATATTACTTGAGAAAATAATATATGTGAAACAAAAGTGCTTCAGTGATGCTTTGAAAATTGTTCATTGAAGCACTAAACCTTTCTGAAACGATGATGGAGTGTGTCTGACTGTAGCCTACCCCTGGCCACGACTTTGGCTAACTCTCTGGTCAGAGATTAGTGATCACGCGTGTACATATCTGTTTATCTATCTATCGAGGAGAAAGAAAAAAGTAAATCAGAAAGTTACAACAACAAAAAAAAGTAACTTTGCCCCCCATCTCTCTCTCTCTCTCTCTCTCTCTAATTAGACAGTATATCTACTACAACAGCCCCAATCCCAGAGTTAACCCCCTGGTGGCCGGGACAGTAAAGCCTCCACACCTCATTATCATTCCCACTCTACTTATACTTTACATATAATTTTAAAAGAATGGTGGATTCTCGGCGAGTTTCTAGACCAATTAAGGTGAGAAAAAAATAATAATAATGGGAAACACACACACACACACACACACACACACACACACACACACACACACACACACACAGTTTTAATTAATCTCCATACAGTATATTTCACCTCATACAAATAACTTCTTAATTAGTTTCTCCTCCCAGGTATAACCCCATACTCCCTCCCTCATCTTTCTCTTCCCTTCTCCTTACCCCATACTCCCTCCCTCACTTTTCTTCTCCCTTCTAACACTTCCTTTCTCGCGTCTTATCATCTTTTATTCCTCTTCCTTACCCCCTATCCTCACCTTTCTCCTCCCTCCTCACCCTCACCCTCTCCTACCTTTCATCCCAATCTCCTTCAACCTCTCCCTTTCCTCCCTCCCTCAACCTCCTTTTCCTTAATCTTTCCCCCTAACCTTCTACCCCTTTCCACTCTCCCTCCCACCCACTCGCCCCGCGAACTTCCCCCTTCCCCCTATCTCCCTCCCTCACCTTCTCCCTTCCTCTCACCCTTTACCCTCCTCCTCTTCCTTGTCCCTCAGTCTCTCCTCTTTCCTTTATCCCTATCCCTCCCTTCCTCACCTTCTCTCCCCTCGCCTCTCTCCCTTCCTCCTTGCCCCTCACACCCCCAACCCCCCTCCCCCTCTCCCCACCTGTTTACCTCCTCGAACCCCATTAATTTTCCCTCTCGCTGCTTCCCTATTTCCTCTTCCCTCTCCACTTTTCCTCTACTCAATTCTCCCCTCCATTAACCCCTCCAGTGCGATGTCTTCCTTATCTTACTACTTTCAGACGATTTTCTTCAGCTAAAGGGTGGCCTATCATTTTAATGGGTCCAGGATAAAGATGGAAATAAAAAGGGAAAGAAAAGAAGAGAAGAGAAAGAACGAGGACAAAGTGGGTTAATATCTGTGTTCTCATTAATAAGTACTTTTTCTCAAATATTAAAAAAGTATATACAAGAAAACTGTCTATTACTTTTGTGTTCTAACTCTGAAAGGAAAAAAAAATCTGTGCATCTGCATTATGAAGAACACGCAGCAAATTACAAGAAAAAAAAATAATAATAATAATACATACACCATTCCTATTTCCACGCCAACTACTCGTATACTTCGCAGCAATCTGTCACTCAAGTTTCTTTCCTAATTGCTTTCTTTAATCTTCCCGCCGTAATTATAACTCATTTCACATCCCTGTTTCGTTTTCTCTGTCAGTGTCACTAGGGCAAGTAAATATTTAAGTCACTTTATTTTCATCTTCCACTGCATCTAACTCATCCCACATTCTTCCTTCCTTCTAGACGTCTTTATTGAATTACAAGCTAGTGTTGTCATGACTCCCCCTCCCCTCTTCTCTTTTCTCCTTCTACAGCTGTCAGTCTGTCCCACAATCTCCCCTTTTCCTCCCATCTCCCTCCCTCACCTCCCTTCCTCTCACCATCCCAGATGCACGACAGCTAAGTACGGTACAGGAATGACACACGTTTTCTTCTCCATTGGCCAAAGAAACTACTGTATTACCCCTCGTCGCTGATTAAGTAACTGTGCACAATTTCTGGCGAACAGATATTAAGAAGCGCGTACAGGGATTTGTGTTACAGAAAAAATAATAATCCAAGTTAAATCCTCAATAGCATAATATCAGATAAATCCACAAATACTCAGAAAAACTCAAATTACCTCCGAACCCAGGTGGTGTGTGTGTGTGTGTGTGTGTGTGTGTGTGTGTGTGTGTGTGTGTGTGTGTGTGTGTGTGTGTGTGCTCGTGAGTCCAGTGGCGTACGTTTAAGCGTTCTCAGGCTACTATCAGACAATTTCATACAAGAAGGACACTGATTAATAAAAAGGTTAATGAAGTCTACATAATTTGATCCCTCCAGTAAATAAAAAAAGAAAAACTCAAACTGAAGATAATACACTGGTGGCCGCAAAAATATAATAAGAATTGACGTCACTGGACCGAAAAGGCTGCCTCTTTAGCGTGATGTCTTCCTGTTTATTTTATTCCTTTTTCTCTACTAATGTCGGTGATTATATTCAGCTTAAAAGGTAAAGAGGACTGAAGCGAGAACTAATTTTTCCTGTTAATATGATGCTGTCCTGTTTTTCCTTTTTCCTGTATACCTGTTACTGCTCTACATCTTTATTCAGTTCGTGGGAGATGTTTCGAAGTGGAGAGGTTAGACACGACTTCCACTGTGCACTTCTTTTCCTTCCCTAACACGATTTTATGCAGCTCATCACGGAACTCTCTAGGTGAAGGGTTAAGTTACGGCCTCTCTCAGAGAAGGGTTAAGTCGCTCCACTCTCCACTCCCCCTTTTTCCCTTTACTTTTAACCTCTCCCCCTCTCCTTCCCTTTGCTCCCTTTCATCACCTCCTTCCTTTATTCTTCCTTCTCTCACCCTTTTTTTTTCAACCCCTCTTTCTCCCTTTCTCCCATCCTTATATCCTTTCCTCTTTCTCTCACTGCTTTCACCCTGTTCCAGTCCCTCTCTCTCTCTCTCCCTTATCCCCTTGTTTATTCTCTCTCCTCTCTAATCCAGCTTAAAGCCCTCCCTTTCCTCAGCTCCTTCTCTTGTTTTCTCCTCCATCTTTATCTCAGAACCTCTCTCTCTCTCTCTCTCTCTCTCTCTCTCTCTCTCTCATTCCATTCTTCCACCTATTTCTCTCACCCTCCCCCTTTAAAAATTCCTCTCCTCCCCTCTTCCGAACTCCCCTTTTCTCTCTCCATCCCTCCGCACTCCCCTCTCTACCCCTTACCTCTCCCTCTGTGCCCATTCTCTCTCTCCTTCTCCACCCCTCCCCTCTAATCAATTTCCCCTCACCCTGTCCTCCCCTCCCTTCCCCCTCCCTCTCCTAATTTTCTCCCTGCTCTTCCCCTCTAATCAGCTTCTCTTTTTCCTCCCCTCCCTCCCCCTCCCCTCTATTATCCTCATTCTACCCCTCCCCCCTCCCACCTAATCAAGTTCACTCACTCTCTACCAGTTTTCCCCTCCCCCTTCTCTCTCTCCCCCTCCTCCCCTCACTACCCCTCGTCTCACGTTTCTTCCTGCACCTCTCACCTCCCCCACTTCTCTAACTTCTCTCCAGCGCCTTCCTCTCCCCTCCCCTCCCCTCTTTCGCCCTTCCACTCACTAAGCAGGCTCCTCCAGGTAACTCCCAACTGTCTTCCTCCCCCTCCTTCCCCTTCTTGTCTTCCTCCTCTCCCCTCTCCTTTCTCACTACCCCTCATCTCCAACCACCATCCCCATTCCCCTCACTCACTCTTCTAACCATCTTCCCTCCTCCTATCGTTTCTCCCTCTCCCCTCTCTCTCCATTCCCCATCTGCCCCCCCCCTCCCCTCGGGGTCTCGTTACATCACGGGGCAAAATTTGGGGGCTATTTGGGGCGCTGGGGGGGGAGGGGGCGGGGCAGGGGAAAGGGAGGAGAGGAGAGGTGATGTAAAGGAGTGTGTGTGTGTGTGTGTGTGTGTGTGTGTGTGTGTGTGTGTGTGTGTGTGTGTGTGTGTGTGTGTGAGAGAGAGAGAGAGAGAGAGAGAGCAAAAACACCTCCAAGCCACAATCACACAATTTGCATCAAACTTTCGAGTTGTAACTTTCTCACGTGTTGACAAGACGCTAAGACGTTCAACATACAACGCACGAAGAGGAAGTGAAGGACGAGGAAGAGGAAGAGGAGGGAGAAAGGAGGAGAGAGAAAAGAGGACGAGGACGAGGAAGAGGAGGAGGAGGAGGGAGAAAGGAGGAGAGAAGAAAAAGGGAAGGGGGGGGACACAAGCAAAAGGGGGTCAGGAGATAAGCGATAAGAAGATAAGATACAACAAAATTCCGTGAAGGCGCAGAAAGAAGTACAAAACAGAAATACATACAAGTTCCATAAAAGCAAAGTGTCTCGAGATTGAGCTGTGTAAGACCGATTTATTTTACTGTATTTTTCCCCTTATCTCCCAACGCCGCCAAATTACTTCCCATAAAAACAAAAATAATTACCGGCATGAAAAAATACGAAAAACACAAAACAGACTTCTGACAACAGTGAACGTAATGGAATCTTGTATACACTGAAGAATTTATCACTATTCTTGGTACATATCCTGAATGCTCAAACTTTTCCCTGTACAGTAATTGGGGACCTGGATGGAAATTCGATGGTTGCGTGTTTATTCAAGGGGAAGATTGGAACTCAGCACAATACTGATTCCACGTTAATAAACCTCGTGTAGCTGACAGGTGTTAAAATTACCCAGTCTCTCTCTCTCTCTCTCTCTCTCTCTCTCTCTCTCTCTCTCTCTCTCGTGCCCTGGATTTCGGCCCTTTCTACTGCAGAGCGACGCCTTCATGTGGTGGCACTGATATAAAAGGGCGGTGGAGCTGCCCGGTTATGCAAACGTCCCTCCACTTCCTCCCTATCCCCCCCACAGGAAGATAGTGGACTGTCGGAAGAGGGGGAACTTCAGCCTGCAGTCTACTGGGTGCACGTTCAGATGAGCCTGGAGCTACTACTACTACTATTTACTTAATTGGAGATAAGGAAAGAGAGCAAATTAAAGCTGTCTACATAACTACCTGTCTATCTATTTATCTATCTATCTCCGTCGACCTATCCACCGCCTCATGTCGCATCTTGATGAGAGAGAGAGAGAGAGAGAGAGAGAATGTGTGTGTGTGGGGGGGGGGTAACCGAAAATAATGAGAAATATAAAAAAGGTAGCAAAGAATAGGAATTAAAATAATAGTCTATCTATCTATCTATAGCCCGACGCCCTAATCCCGCAAAGGGTGGCCGCAGACAAAACGCCTCCAAGTCGCTGTCACCCACCATTTGACTACCCTCCCCCCAACTCACCCCCCCCTCCCTAATATACCTCTCAACTCCATCCCTCCACCTCATCCTCGGTCTACCCCTCCCTCTCCCTCCCTCCACCTCACCTACATACACCCTCTTAGTCAGTCTTTCATTCTCCATTCTCTCCACATGTCCAAACCACCTCAGTGTATTTCTCCTAATCTTCTCAACCACATCCACATCCACCCCACAGCGTTCCTTCACTTCTTCATTCGTCAACCTGTCCCTCCATGTCACTCCACGTGCTCCTCTCAAGTAACTCATTTCCACTGCTCTCACTCTTGACTTGTTCCCCTCTTGCAAGGTCCACGCCTCACTTCCATACGTCAGGGTAGGGATCACAATACTATCATGTAGTGACTTCTTGACTTCCATACTCACCTCCCCATTTCTCATCACTGCTTTCAGTGAACCAACAACCCTCCTTCCCTGCTGTACCCTTTCACGCACTTCATCCCCCAAAGTTCCATCCTTACTCATCACACTACCCAAGTACTTGAATGCACTCACTTTCTCCATATCCTCACCATCCAACCTCACTGTACATTCTGTGACTTCATTCTTCTCAAACACCATAACTTTACTTTTGTTTACATTAACTTTCAGCTTCCTCCTCCTACACACTGTCCCAAATTCATTCACTAAACCTTGCAACTCCCATTCATGTTCACTCAACAATACTGTATCATCAGCAAACAGCAAAACCGGAATCTTCCAAATCTCACCCTCATTTATTAGAGCCACCCCCACATCCACTGCCCTACCTTGCACCTCCTTTACAACCCCATCCATGTATATATTAAACAGCCATGGAGACATCACACAACCCTGTTTCAGTCCCACATTGAGATCAAAGAACTCACTAGCTCACCATCCACTCGCACCGTTGCCGTAGCTCCCTCGTACATACTCTTCACAGCATTCAACAATTTCCCATCCACTCCATATATTCTAAATACCTTCCACATACCTTGCCTACCAATTCTGTCATAAGCTTTCCCCATGTCCATGAAGGCAGCATACACTTTCCTTCCCTTCTCTAGATACTTCTCCACTAAACATCTATCTATCTATCTATCTATTGCCAGACGCCTCAATCCCGTTTGGGGTGGCCACAAACAAATCGCCTCCAAGTCGCCCTGTCCCCCGCCATTTCACTGCCCTGCTCCCAACTCACACCCCCCTCTCTCATATACCTCTCCACCCCATCCCTCCATCTCATCCTCGGCCTCCCCCTCCCTCTTCCCTCCTCCACCTCACTCACATACACTCTCTTCGTCAGTCTTTCACCCTCCATCCTCTCCACATGGCTAAACCATCTCAGTGTGTTCCTCATAACGCTTCCTATCACATCCACATCAACACCACAACGCTCCTTTATATCCTCATTCGTCAGCCTGTCTCTCCATGTGACTCCACATGCTCCTCTTAAATAACTCATTTCCACTGCTCTCACTCTTGACTTGTGTCCTTCCAACAACGTCCAAGCTTCACTTCCGTACGTTAGAGTTGGTATCACAATACCGTCATGTAGTAACTTTTTCACTTCCATGCTCACTTCCCTGTTTCTTATCACTGCTTTCAAAGAACCAGCAACCTTTCTTCCCTGCTGTACCCTTTCAAGCACTTCACCCCCCAAACCTCCATCCTTACTCATCACACTACCCAAGTACTTAAACATACTCACATTTTCCAATTCCTCACCATCCAACCTCGCTGTCCATTCACTGACTTCGCCTCTCTCAAAGACCATCACTTTACTCTTCCCTACATTCACCTTTAGATTCCATTTCTTACACACTCTCTCAAACTCATCCACCAAGCCTTGCAGCTCCCCTTCGTCTTCACTCAACAACACAGTATCATCTGCAAACAACAGTACAGGGAGTTTCCAAACACTATCCTCTCTCACCAGGGCCACTCCAACATCCACTACCCTACCTTGTACCTCTTCTATTACCCCATGCATGTACAGATTGAACAACCATGGAGACATGACACATCCCTGTTTCAAACCAACTTTCAAAGAGGAAAATTCACTTAGTTCACCATCCACACGCACTGCAGCCTTCGCACCATCGTACATACTCTTCACAGAATTCAACAACTTCCCATCTACTCCATATATTCTTAACACTTTCCACAATCCTTGTCTATCCACCCTGTCATATGCTTTCTCCAAATCCATGAAAGCCGCATACAACTTCTTTCCCTTCTCTAGAAACTTTTCCACTAAAGATCTAAGAATGAATATCTGATCTACACAACCTCTTCCCTTCCTAAAGCCTCCCTGTTCTTCTCCAACTAATTTCTCTGTTCTTTCTCTAACTCTGTCAATAAGTATCCTACCATACACTTTTCCTATTATACTAAGAAGACAAATGCCCCTACGATTACCACACACTTTTTTTTCCCCTTTTCCTTTGTACAAGGGACTCCGGGACTCTACCACTAAACATCTTAGAACAAATATCTGATCTACACACCCTTTTCCCTTCCTAAATCCCCCTTGTTCTTCTCCAACTAGCTCCACTGTCATATGCCTTACCCTGTCAATGAGTGTTCTACCATATATTTTACCAGTCACACTAACAAGGCAAATACAAGAAAAAAATAGGAAGATAAAAAAAGGAAGAAAATGTTGTGGAAGAAAATGAAGGAAAAGTGTTTTGAGGGAAAAAATATGAGTGAGTAAAAATAGAACATGTTTTGCTGCTTAAGTTACTGAGAGAGAGAGAGAGAGAGAGAGAGAGAGAGAGAGAGAGAGAGAGAGAGAGAGAGAGAGAGAGAGAGAGAGAGAGAGAGAGAGAGAGAGAATCCCATCTCCATCAGGGTCAGGAAGCTCTGTCAGTAACTCTTGTTGGAGGTGATGGAGACTGAGTGGACGTGTATGTGGAGGGAGGGAGAAGGGATGGAGAGAGGGAGGGAAGGAAGGAGGGAAGGGAGGAACGATGGAGGATAGAATGAAGGATGGAATGTAGAGGGATGGAGGAATAGTTAAGATCCGATGAGGGATGGAGGGGAGGAAAGATGGAAGGAAGGAAGGAACGATGGAGGATAGAATGAAGGATGGAAGGCAGAGGGAAGGAGGAATGGTTAAGATCTGATGGGAGATGGAGGGGAGGAAAGATGGAAGGAAGGAAGGAAGGGTGGATGATAGAAAGAGGGATGGAAGGCAGAGGGAAGGAGGAATGGTTAAAGATCTGATGAGGGATGGAGAAGAAGAAGGATGGAAAGGAGGAGGGAAAGAAGCAAGGATGGAAGGTGGAGAGGAGGAAAAAATAAGGATCTGACGAGGGATGGAGAGAAAGAAGAATGGAAAAAAGGGGAAACGAAGCATGGAGGCTGCAGAGAAGGAGGGATGGTGGAGAGACATGTAGTTAGAAGGAAGGAAGGAAGGAAGCTAAGGAAAAAAGAGATATGGAAAGAGAAAATACAGAAGGAATGAAGGAAGAGGGGAAGGGGAGAAGCAAGGCAGGAAAAAAGAAGGGAAGATGGGAAACTGAACGAGGGAGAGAGGAGGGGGGAGGGGGAAGAGTAGAAGGGGGAGAGAGAGAGAGAGAGAGAGAGAGAGAGAGAGAGAGAGAATGTTTACTGTCTGTTCCTGCAATGTTTATTTCTCTCTCTCAGATTTCTTAAAACTTCATCATTTTTCTCGTTTCCTTTTATCCGCAATTAAGCCACGTTCTCTGCTCCATTTCTCTGCTTCTGATCCTCTCTCTCTCTCTCTCTCTCTCTCTCACACACATTTGTACTTCCTGGTTCGTTTTCCTGAAGGAGGAAGATCATAATTTGAAGAGGCTTAATGTCTTTCAGAAACTTTCCCCTCATTTCTCTCTCTCTCTCTCTCTCTCTCTCTCCCTCTCTCTCTCTTTCTCTCTCTCTCTCTCTCACACACACACACACATTTGTACTTCCTGGTTCGTTTTCCTGAAGGAGGAAGTTCATAATTTGAAGAGGCTTAATGTCTTTCAGAAACTTTCCCCTCATTTCTCTCTCTCTCTCTCTCTCTCTCTCTCTCTCTCTCTCTCTCTCTCTCTCTCTCAGGCAGCGAAAGAGAAGATAAACAGCAAAAGAGATGGTAAACAGAAGGGAAGAGGGGGAAGAGGGGCACGCGTGGAGAGGGTGAAAGAGAGGAGAATGAGGAAGAGAAAAGAAGGTTTAAAGGTGTCGGGAAAGATGATACGGTGAGGGGAAAGGAGGGCAAAAAAGGAGGAGGGGCACGGGGAAGGGAGGAGGTGAGAGGAGGAGGAGAAAGAGGAAGAGGTGAAAGGTGAACCGGGGAGAGGGGGAGCAGGGGAGATAAAGAGGGTGGAGGTGAGAGAGGGAGGAGTACGAGGGAGAGGGGAAAGACGAAGGGGGGAGAGGGGAGAGCAATGGAGAGGAGGAGGAGGAAGGTGAGAGAGGATGGAGTAAGTGGAAGAGGGGGAAGGGGGGAGAGCGAGGGAGACGAAGGGGCAGCGGGGGGGGAGATGGGGAGAGGGGAAGGAGGGGAGAGGAGGTGCGGGGTAGATGAAAGGGAAGGCTGGGGGTTATAGGAGGGGGATGAAAAAAAGAATATTGTGAGAAAAACTTAATTAGCTCTGGGGGAAAATATGTGGAGATGAATTTCAATTTTTCGTGTGTGTCATTTCTGCTATCACCAATTTTGTCAGCACCATTTTTTTTTTTTTTTCACCGTAACTGTCTTGGCACCAAAAATCTCCCAAATTTTAGCAGAACTGTCTCGAAAATATAATCACAGCTGTCTGTTTCATCTCTGCCCTCCTCCTTTCTCATCCTTCCATCTCTCTCATTCCTCTTTCCTTCACCTCTATAGCTTTTCTCTTCCTTCTCTCTCCAGTGCTTCCAGGAATCAAGGCATACAGTTCCCTTCAGAAACTTCCCAATAAATTTAAAGTTCAGGGTTTCAATTGGCAATATGTTAAGTTTTATGAATGACTTATGGAACAAAATCAAAGAACTGTAGGCTATATACACACTGAGAAAAGATGAGACTGGATGAACGAGACAAACGGAGTGCCACAATGTTCAGTGTTTGGTCCCCTTATGTTTCGGATTTAAAGCAATTGTACTGACGAGAGAGAGAAAGAGAGAGAGATTCAGTAACATAATAGATAACCCCGTATACAGAAAGATAAATCTGAGGGAGACTGATAAATAGTTCTTTTCCATAAGCTGGAAACTGATTTTAAGGTTTAATATAATATCTTGAGGACTGGGAATAAAAATGAAAGTCTCTACATTATGACCAACACTGAATTCTATGCGATAATCCTAACAAATACTTTAAAAACCACGTCAGCAGTCCACACAGGCGGTAATAAAGCTAAAAGAGTCCTTGGATTCACAGGCAGAGCTTTTAAATACAAATCAGTAGTTCCAGCTCCCTTTCTCAACTCGTACAATTCCTTAGTACAGTAAGCACACGTCTGGAGTACTGTGCTCTAATTAGGTCACGATATTACAAAAACGATGTGGAGAAATTAGAGAGGATGCAGCGAAGGGTGACAAAAATGACACCCACATCGATAAAACTGAAGAAATACAAGGCTTCAATCTCTTTACCCTATCAAAATGCACACAACGAAAGTCCCTGATCCAAATGTATAAAAATTTCCACCATAATATGCAATTCGATTTATATTCACGACAGACCCGTCAAATTACCGAATGTTAGAGGAACTGGGTAAAAACGTACTGGCAAACGTTTCCTGTCAAATGAAGGAAGTATTTCATCGTCAAATGGACTAAAAACACATGGAACAAATTACCTGGGAATGTGGTACTCTACGATACAGTAATAACGAATGTACTGTACCTAACTTCTGATTGAAAAGACGGCCAGAGATGAATAGCAACAAAAATCTAACTAAACATTTTTCTCCTCATTCAGATCATGGGAAATGCAGCAAATGTTTTATGTAAATTATTCTACTTTCCTTTCAAGATTTAGTAACGTGAAATATAGGTTTCCATTAATATTTTCCTGTAATTTCCATGGCAGTCCTGTGCTTCACTGTGGCTCTTCTCACTTTTTCCTGTAGGCCTTGGCTGGAAGGGTTGGTGGGAGGAGTAAGAATTCCTGCTTTACTATCTTCTATTCGACTAAAACACACACACACACACACACACACACACACACACACACACACACACAGTCACGGTCTTCCCTGTAACAAACACTAAAAAAAGGGGCATTAGGTTTGCTTTTCTTTGACCTCACCCTCTCCCGTCTCTCCTCTCCTTTGTACTGGCTCTTCTCTCTTTTATGTTATTGCCCGTTATCTCCTCTCCTCCTCTTTATCTCTCCACCTTCTCCCCTCCCTTCCTCTTGACCTCTCGCTCTCCCATCCTCCCCTTTCCCCCTTCCTTCTTTTACTTTGTCTTTCCCGTCTCCTTTTCACTTTTCAATATTCCTCCTTTAACCATGGACTCTACCTCCTCCTCTCTCCACTTCCTCCAGTCTTCATCCTTCTCTCTCTCTCTCTCTCAGTAACTAGAGATTGTCATTTCTATTCATATGAAGGCCTGACCGCAATGTAACGAGTGTACATTATATTCTCTCCCTCTCCCTCTCTCTCTCTCCCGAGGGCCCGCGTCTCTGAAACACTTTTAAGAAAATTAAATTTGCTTAGTTCCGCCTCGTTAAACTTTCGTCCAAAGCTCCGAGGTACAATGAGGAAGCGATCGATCTCGCTAGTGTTAAGTTCCCTCTCTTTTTTCTCGCTTTCTATCGCTCGCTCACTCTCTTTCAATCCTTCCCAGATCTTTCTTCGCTTCCTGACTCCTATCTTTCTCTTCTTGCACGGAAATATATGTTGGATTTCCTGGGATTTTTTTTTATTTATTGTATTTGTCCTAACCTCCCCCCCCCCTCCGTCTTTCAAAAGGCTAGAGAGATATAGAAATAGATACTGACAGATACCGATAGATACAGAGATAGTAGATAGATGGAGACACACACACACACACACACACACACACACACACACACACACACACAGAAGAGAGAGGAAGTAGCTTAAAAGGAAGACCTGAAGTTGTCAAATTAGGGAGGGTGAGAAAATACTCCTTTATCTTCAAAATAGAAGACCGTGTGGAGGGGAGAGGATGGGAGGGGAGGAGAAGGGATGGGAAAGGGTGGGATGGGATGAGATGGGACGGGAAGAGGAGGGAAGGGAAGGGAAGGGAAGGGATGGGATGGGATGGGATGGGAAGGGAAGGGAAGGGAAGAGAAGAGAAGAGAAGAGAAGGGCAGGGAGGGATGAAATGGGATTGGATGGAATGAGATGAAACGGAAGGGGAAAGAAAGATGAGAAATGATATGGAAGGAAGGAGAAAGGAAGGCAAGAGGGAAAGGAGGAAGGAATGACATGGAAGGAGAAGAAAAGGTGGCGGGGTGAACAGAATGAGAGAGAAAGGAGGGCAAAGGAAAGGAAAGGAGAGAAGAGAGCAAAGGGTGGGAAAGGCGATGGGAGGGAAAAATGAAGAATGGGAAGGAAAAGTGATGGGGGAAGGAATGAAGGGAGGGGACAGAAAAGGAAAAGTGTGTGTGTGTGTGTGTGTGTGTGTGTGTGTGTGTGTGTGTGTGTGTGTGTGTGTGTGTGTGTGTGTGTGTGTGTGTGTGTGTGTGTGTGTGTGTGTGTGTGTGTGTGTGTGTGTGTGTGTGTGTGTGTGATTACAATAATGTTAGAAAAAAACAGAAGCTTCGTTTTGTCTGAAACTTTTGCCGCAAACATTAATTTCCTTTAAACTGAAGGGGAAGTAAGGAAAGAGAACGGAAGAGGAAATTGAAGGGAGGGGAGAGGAACCACAGGGAAGAGAGGGAGGAGGGAGGAGAGAAGGAAGGAAGTGTGAAGGAAGGGATGGAAAAAGGGAGGTATGGAGAGGAAAGAGGAGAAGGACGGGGTATGAGAGGGAGAGGGAGAGAAGGAGGAACAAAGAAAACGCGGGAGGAAAGGAAGGAGAGTTGGAGAGAGAGAGAGAGAGAGAGAGAGAGAGAGAGAGAGAGAGAGAGAGAGAGAGAGAGAGAGAGAGAGAATGAAGAGCGAGGTATTGAGGGAAATGCCAGCAGAAAGCATGAACAAGAGATGGAATGGAGGAAATAAAAGAAGGGAAGGAAATGGAGATGGGGGTGTAGGGGGGAAAGACAGGGAAGAACGGATGGAGGGAAGGATGGAAGGAGGGAAGAATGGATGGAGGGAAGGATGGAAGGAGGGAAAAATGGATGGAGGGAATGAGGGAGGGGGGGAAGGCCTAGAGGAGGAGGAAGAGTAAGAAAAACTTAATTACATTACATAAAAGATTCGTCAAACAAGATAAGCAGTTACTGACTCCTCTCCCCACCTTCTCTCTCTCTCTCTCTCTCCTAATATTCTATCACTGATTTATTTAAACAATATACTGCAGCTAATAATAAGGAAAGAAGAATACTCGGCTTCATCGCACGGAACCTTGCTCATAAAACGCTCAACAGATTATCTAAACGTTATGTCATCAGTCCACACCTACAAAAATATGCACAGTAATGATCCCTCAACCTTATTAAGGATAAAGATAAACTCGACAGAAAGCAGACCAGAGCCACAAAATTGATCCCCTTACTGACAATTCACCCAACGAAGAACGACTGAAAGAAGCTACACATGTTTTCTCCAGGCGACGATTCAGAGATCTTATGCAGGTATTCAATTTTGTAAACATTCGATGACGCCAGATGTTTCAAATGCGAAATGATACTGCGACAAGAAATAAAGAAAAGAAACTCAAGACATGCAACGCCTATACAGGGAAAGATTACATTAATATTCGCGTAGTGAAGCAATGGAGTAAACGACCAGCCACAGTATACGTTAAAAAAATACGCCAAACAAATATTTCCAGACAACACACCCTAACTAATTCTCATGATGTTTATTTCCAGGCTGAAGTGCTTGCTGACGACCCTGAGATGAATGCTAAATTACAAGAACATTTGGCGATTATATATGCTTTGTTTTTCAGATTTATAGATTAGAGAATACACATTGTTGTTCCTCTTGTGCCTATCCTATAAAAATTCCCGCGTTCTTCTTTCTAAACGGCATGGTATTTTTCTGTTCTTCATTCTGCCTGTTTGCCGTATGGTGAGGCGCGTGGAAAAGAGGCTTCCTTTCTTCTATCACATACACGCTTTGTTAGAGGACAGGAGAATTACCTTTTTTTTTTCTTCTCCTTGTTACCTGCCAAAATAATCCCTGTTATCTGTACCTCCTTTGTCTTCAGAAATATAAAGAAAGTAACTCTCTCTCTCTCTCTCTCTCTCTCTCTCTGGTGGTATTGTGTCGCGATGTGAGATATGATTACGTCTGCCCAAAATACCAATGCTTTGTATATATATGTCTATTTGATCAGACAAGATGCCAGGCTTGGAAACGTTTTTTTATTCAGATTGAGTATTAGTATTATTTTTGGTAGTATCGTCACGTTATTATTATTATTATTATTATTATTATTATTATTAATTATTATTATTATCACATTATTATTATTATTTTTATTATTATTATTATTATTACCATCGTCAATATTAATTACTACTGTTTATTATTATACTACCAACTATTGTCATTATCATCATCATCATCATCATCATTCTATTGCCTTCCTCTCACTATACGTATTTTTACCCTTAAACTGAACAGTTCTTTGGTAGCTGCAAAAACATAGTAAAAGAAAAAAGCAGCATCGTACTGAAGGGGTTAAGGACTTAGGGACAACTCAAGTTATACATCTCACGTTCTCTCTCTCTCTCTCTCTCTCTGTTACAGACGTCATTATACCTGAGGGATTAAATTTCGTCCTGTCCTCATTTTTTTTGGCTTGTCTTCATTCTCATTCACTCCTCTGTTCCTCTCTTTCTCTCCTTCCTTCACTCGGTTTCCTAAATTCATTATCTCTTTTTTTCTTTCCTCAATCTTTCTCTCTCTTCCCCTCCATCCCTCTCCTTTTTCCACTCATTCTTTCTTCGGGTATCTCCATTCGACTCTCTTCCTCTCTCTCTCTCTCTCTCTCTCTCTCATCCTTCCTTATTATGCTTATCCTTCCTGCTGTCTTGGGACACGAGACAATGAAAGGCTTTTGTGCTCTACGCAAGTGTATGTATATGGGTGTACCGGTATGCGCCTATGTATACATGCATGGTTGTACATTGATGTATGCATTCAGTACATGTATATACTATACACACACACACACTATATATATATATATATATATATATATATATATATATATATATATATATATATATATATATATTGTGTGTGTGTGTGTGTGTGTCCAAATAGTTTACATAGGCTTACATGAGGTTATGCACATACGTGCACATGCATGGATGTACACAGTCTGCATGCTTAAGTATCTGCAAGTGTACGGAAGTTAAGTAAAAAGGTGACAGGAGTGAAATTACTTGCCCTGTCTTTATACACAACATCAAAAAAGAAGTGTATGTATTAAGATTACAAATGATACTGAGGCTGCGTGTTCTGACTTTCATTTCCATTATTAACTTTCTTTCTGCCAATCTCATGAAAATTAAGTCAAGCTCTATCCTCTAAGGTAACGTCTCTCACTTTTTCCTGTACGGTAAATGCCGGAGGGTCTGGAAGGTGGGGGAGAGAGCCTTCTGCTAACCTTTTCTCCTACTTCTGTGACTAAAGTACTGTATTAGTGCTAAGGCCGGACCATTTCACAGGGACCGTAAGGTGTATGTGGTCTGTGTATCTATGCAACTCTCTCTCTCTCTCTCTCTCTCCCGACCTGACTTATGAGATGGCAGACAGATTAGAGGAGGAGGAGGAGAAGGAGGAAGAGGTGAAAGGAGAGAGAGAGAGAGAGAGAGAGAGAGAGAGAGAGACTGTAGAAAGGGAGGAGGAGGAAAGAGTGTAAAAGAAAGAAGGAAGAGGGAGAGAGGAGAAGGAGGAAGAAAGAAAGAGAAAAATAGGAAGGGAAGAAGGAAGGAGAAGACAAAGCAATAAGAAGAGAGGAAAAGAAAGCCAAGAAAGGAGGAAAATTATGAAGGAATGAAAGAGGTAGAGGAAAACAAAGCAACAAAAAAAAAAAAAAGCCAGATCGATGCGGGACCATCAGAGCTGTAAAACTGGGCTTCGATAAATTCTACGGAAGTGAATCGCCGCGCGTCCGAAAAATGTTAGTGAGTGACAGACGGGACGGGACCGAGCCTGGTGACTCTCCTGCATCTGAAAGTGAATGAAAGAGAAGGGGACGAAGAAAGGAACTGGAAAAATAATGAGGAAGAGATGGAGGAGGAGGGGATGATGGGAGAGATGAAGATGGGGCAATGAGGGAGGGCATGGAGGGAAGGTGAAGAGGAGAAACAAGAAGAGATGAGGAAGAGGAAGATGGGAAGAGGCAGAGGGGAAGACGAAGAAGGGAGAATGAAAACTGGGAATATGAAGTAGAGAACGTATGGAAGACGATGAAGAGGAAGAATGGAAGATGAAGAATGGAAGGAAGAATTGGCGATGAAGCAGGGAAGATGAGGAGGCAGATCTGGAGGAAGGAAAGATGAGGAGGAAGAACAGATGATGAAGAAGGGGAGATGAAGAAGAGGAGGAAGAAGGAAAGATGAGGAGGAAGAAGAATGGAAGATTAAGAGGAGGAGGCGGAGAGCATGAAAAAGAGGAAGAAGTTAAGATAGGAAGAAGGGAAGATAATGAGGAGGAAGAATGGAAGATGAGAGATGGGAAGACGAGGAAGAGGAAGATGGAAAGACGATGAAGATGAGGAAGAACGGAAGAAGAGGATGAAGGGAAGACGAGGAAGAGGAGGAGGAGAAGAGAAGAGGAAGAATGGACGACGAGGACGGAAAGTTAAAGAAGGTAGGAGGAAAGGAAGAGGAGGAAGAGAAAGAAGGGAAGAGGTGAAAGAGATGAAAAATGGAAGAATGGGAGACGAAGTGCGGAGGATGAATAAGAGGATGAATGACAGAAGAAGAGAAGATGAGGAACAGGAAGAGAGACGATACAGAAGAGGAAAGGAAAAGGGGAAGAGGGGAGGAAGAGGAAGAGGAGGAAGATAGGAAGAAGGAAGGAGGAGGAGGAGGAATGAGGAAGGGGGCTGGAACGATCATTAAGAGAGAATACATCGCCATCCTGTCCCCGGCTGGAGAACGTCATGGATCTCTCTCTCTCTCTCTCTCACTCTAACTTATCCAATATCCATTCTTTCACCTCCACCCTCTTTCCTCCTCTCAAATTTTCTCTCTTCTCAAACATGTCTTCTGCTCTTTACTCTCTATCTTCCTCTCTTCTTCCCCCCCCCTCTCTCCCTCTTCTCTCAGCTTCTCTTCCTCTCTCCATGCATCTCCTCTTACTTTTTTTTTACTCCTTTCCACTCTTGTCATCTCTTTCCTGTTCTCTCTTTTTCCCTGCGTCTCCTCCTTCTTCTCTTCACCTACTCTTTTCCTCTTTCTCTTCTTCTCCTGCCTCACTCCCTCTTCCAGCTCTCTCCTCCTCCTACCTTTCCCTTCCACTTAAAATATTCTTCCCTGTTCTGCTCTCTCCCCTCCCCTCCCCTCCTCTCCCCTTCCCTGCCCTTCTCTCCTCTCCTTTCCCCTCCCCTCCCCATCCTCTCCTCCCCGTCCCAAAACTTCACCCTCATCTACTAAAGTTTCCAGACCTTCCTCCACCCTTTCTCACACTAAAAGACCCCTCGAGAGAGAGAGAGAGAGAGAGAGAGAGAGAGAGAGAGAGAGAGAGAGAGAGAGAGAGAGAGAGAGAGAGAGAGAGAGAGAGAGAGAGAGAGAGAGAGAGAGAGAGAGAGAGGTGACAAATTTTGAGGTCGATTCGGCTGGACATTTTCTTGACAGGGAATTAGATCAATAATGCATTCCCATCCCTAAGAAAATTAAACTCTCTCTCTCTCTCTCTCTCTCTCTCTCTCTCTCTCTCTCTCTCTCTCTCTCAAATATACATATGGCCACTGGAATGCACCTATTTTTGCATCCTATTTCTTACTTCCGGTGAAATTACAGCAATTAAATAACTGCCGAGGTGGAAATTATGCAACTTTTTTGTACTATTTAACAATTTTTCTCATTTATATTGTCCAAAAAAAAAAATCTCTTTAAACAGCATTTTAATACAGCAAACACCCAAAGATCACAAATTTATTATTATTATTATTATTATTATTATTATTTGTTTTTCGTAATCACGGGCAAATATACTTCACGTGTCTATGAGCTGGGGTAGGGTAATTTCTCATCGGATATTCAACTTTTAAAATAATATCCGTATCATGGCTTTTTACACCCGCACACGGTAGCGCGGAGTGTGTGTGTGTGTGTGTGTGTGTGTGTGTGTGTGTGTGTGTGTGTGTGTGTGTGTGTGTGTGTGTGTGTGTGTGTGTGAACAATATAATTCAGCTATCCGATTTTGACCAGACTTGGTGCAACAGCTGAGGGTCACGGAAAGATTAGGTGCACAGATTTGGCGAGACACAGGTCAACGCTCAAGGTCATACGCAAGGTCAGGTCAAAGCAATCAAGTGACCTGGGACAAATCTGGTAAGGCAAGAGTGAAGTGAATCGACTCAACAATCGGCCGAAGGCTAAGGTCACAAAGCGAGGTGAGCACTTTTATATATAGTGAAGAATAAGGTGAAAGCAGAAGCCAAGTCTTGATATTGAGGAGAAAATCTAGGAAGACATGACCTTGACCTACGACCTGGATTTAACCTTGTACGCCCAACCTCCCTCCAGATTACCTGCTTGTGAGGAATAATTTACATGCAAAAGATAGTTATTTCTGATGCACTGATCTTAGTAGTCTGTGGTGTCTTAATTGTGTGGGAGTGCGGAGGGGTGAGGGGGAGTAATCTGGTTTCTGCCTGTTAAATATTAAATCTATTGCAACATCGTTTCGTTTTATGTCTAGTGATTTATGAGGAACTTGATGATACACAGAAACAAGTGAACAACCTACAGGGTACGGTGGAGGGGGCGTCATCTTGTGCTAATAATACCTGTCTGCTCCCTTCCGCGGCAACTGTGATAACATACACTTATTGATATACAGCAGGAAATGCAGTACAGTGTTCCATAGTTCCTCGTGCTGCTGTGTTTCAAAAGATAAAGCACAGAAAGTGGCAAAACATACGATGCTGACTGCAGTGTACATTTTCACAAAAGATACATCAGTATATCAACAATGTGTGCTTTTATACTTACAAGTGGTGTACTACGACAAAACACACAACACCGCTTACCTGAAATGAAAATACATTATTCATAATAGAACAATTATACAGTAAATCTATTAACGCCTACACCTATAATAATAAACTGATGATTGTCAACATAATAAAAGTGATCATTTTCATAAGTATTATTTTATCTGAACAACTGTATACATATATATATATATATATATATATATATATATATATATATATATATATATATATATATATATATATATATATATATATATATGCACACACATATGTATGAATACACAGGAAAAATATGCCATTTCCAGTGGAGTTCAATTTGGTAGAAATGGTTTGTTGTTGCAACTGTCGATTAAGTCTCACCCAGTTGAGTCTAAATTGGTAGGCGTCAAACACACACACACACACACACACACACACACACACACACACACACACACACGTACATCTATCTATCTATCTATATAATAAAAATAAATATTTTGGTTCTACGCCTTGTATCCCCGAAAGGCTAAGGCGTTGCCCCTGGGTAGAGGACTTTTGGACTTGAGCGTGTAGCATTTTATGAACGGATGCCCATCCTTAAGTCTACCAATGACCCTTGGGTGGATTCGATCCTCCGACCCTTCGGTCAGAGCGGAGCGCTCTAACCCACTGAGCCACGGCTGATATATATATATATATATATATATATATATATATATATATATATATATATATATATATATATATAATAATGAACACAGTATATGCATTTAAACATTAAAATAACACCTCACTATTCACAGGCAAACATTTTACACAGGTGGAGGTTGACCTGTGACCTTGATATTCAACACATTTTGGGTAATTTTACGGTGACTAGAAAGCTACCAGCGAAATCCCATCAAATTTTTGACAAAAACATATTGGTCTCTTTTTGAGTGGAGGGTGGGAAGACTGGGGTTTGCAGGATGGGAGGGCGGGGATTAATGGCGGGTTTGGGGTAAGTGGCAGACAGTCACAAGGGGTGGCAGGGAAACACAAGGGGTAGGTGGAGAGTAATCTAGTATTTTTAGCCACAATAAAACTGATTAATCCTATTTATGTGCCACGGTTCATTAAAACTTATCCTAGTGACATATGTGTGATCACAGACAGACAGATAAGAAATTTTTTGACTGTCACACTCTAATAAACTTGTTCTCCATGCCATTCACTGAGTGTTATAGGGTTGTCTGGGTGGGTTTGAATGACAGGCAGGCAGCAACTCTCCTTACGGTAAAATAAGCCTCTCACTTCTTTCTGAGTTGATAATTACAGAGAAGTAGGTGGCCAGAAGGGGGGTAAACGAGACAGGAGACAAACGCTGACTAACAGAAAAAAGACAGACAGCTAGATGGGGAGAGGAAGAGAGACAGAAAAATAGTGGAAGACAGAAAATGGAAAGAACAAAGGAATGAACGAATCAGACCAGGAACATACGAAGCAGAAACGAGGCCAGATATTAATAAAAAGAATAAACTTTCGCGTCAAACACAGAGAGAGGGAGAGAGAGAGAGAGAGAGAGAGAGAGAGAGAGAGAGAGAGAGAATTAGTCTTTAGGGATCTCAGACAAGGCGACTAATTCCGGAACTGTCTGTCTTGCTTCCTTCCTTGATTACTTGATTACCTTGATTAGCCTCTTGCTTTGATTGTTTAACCCTTCCAGTCCGATGACGAGTATATATTTTTCTTATTTAATTACTATATATATATATATATATAAAATCATGTATTAATTTATTTTCGCTCTTACTGCATCTTACCATAAAGGCAAATATATTGATGGCTTGATCGCTGTGACTTGATTTTGTTTTATTGATTGTTCTGTTGATGGTGTATTGTCCGGTTGATTTGCGAGCTCTAAGTGGGTTGATTGTGTGGTGCGTCTCCCTTGATTTTTTTTTCTTATTTCCTTGTTTTTGAGGACCTGTTGATTATTTGACTGTGTGGTGTTTCTCTTACTTCTCTGCTTGTTATACCTGAGGGCTCTGGGTTGATTGCTTGATTGTGTGCTCTCTCTCTCTCTCTCTCATTTGCTTTGTATTATCTGGTTGCTTTGTGGATTCAGACAAGATTGTTTTTCTGCGATGTGTCTTGTTTATTTAGTTGACTGTCTTCATTGTTTGCTGTGTTGATTATGCTTTGTTTGACTGACTGGCTGATTGTTTCATTTGTTTGACGGGACGTGATTTTGTTTGTGTGCTTCGTTGATTCTGCTTTGCCTGTCAGCATGGTTGATTCTGCTGTCTGCTTACTTACCTGGCTTCACTTTGACTCTGCTTTGTTTGCTTGATATCTGCTTCCTCGCCTGCTTGGTTGATTCTGCTATTTGCTTTTCTCTACCCTGCTTGTTTTCTCTGCCTGTGGATGTTGTTTGGATTGCTTGGTTGCCTCTCCGCTCCTTGATTGGGTGAATGACTCTGCTTGCCTCATTCTGCCCTCCTTGCTTGTCTTTTTTGTTCTTGTTTTGCTTGGTGGACTCTTCTGCTCGCTTGCTTCGTTTACCTTACTGTTCTTACTTACTTTCCTTGTTTGTCCTGCTTGCTTGGTTCATTCTGCTCTGCTTGCGTGATGGCTTTCCCCGACTATGTTTGTATGTATAATTGCTCTCAGGCCGGCACGACTCTTTACTTGCTTTAATTGTGTGTGTGTGTGTGTGTGTGTGTGTGTGTGTGTGTGTGTGTGTGTGTGTGTGTACAATCTTTTACTTCGACCTTTTACTTGCTTTAATTGTGTGTGTGTGTGTGTGTGTGTGTGTGTGTGTGTGTGTGTGTGTGTGTGTGTGTGTGTGTGTTGTGTGTACGACCTTCTACTTCGACCCTTTACTTGCTTTAAAACTGTGTGTGTGTGTGTGTGTGTGTGTGAGCGTGTTTGTGTGTGCATTCTTTCACTCCGCTTCTTATCTCAGTCAACTCCTCAAAAAAAAAAAAAAAAAAAAAAAAAAAAAAAAAACTCATTTCGGCCATCACTACATCATATTAACCAACCTACAAATGACTCCTCGTTGTGAAAGGGTTAGAAATACTCTCCTACAACCCCTCCAACTCCAAGATGATTTATTTTCTACATCCCTGTTACGGCCACGCGATTTTATTCAGCTGAGGAGAGCGTCCCGTCGTCGTGAAGGGGTTACTATCATCTCTCCAATTCGCCAATCATATTTTCTTTTATCTCTCTTATCCAATTTCCTTTTCCATTCATCGCATTCCTTCGCGGCAAATATTCTCTCTCTCTCTCTCTCTTATATTCCTGGTTATTTACTCTTTTTCTCCCACCTACCTGATGATTCTTTCTCCTTCCCTCCTCCCCCTCCATTTCCTTCTCCCCCTCCCCCGTATGTAAGCCAAGCAGGGTGGGGGAGGAGGAAGGGGAGGGGAAGGAGGGGTGGAGTGAGAATCAGGAGGGGGGAGGTGAGGAGGAAGGTTACGGGAGGAGGGAGGAGGGGAGGTAGGGTGAGAAGCACGGAAGAGGAGGAGGAGGAGGGACAGAGGAAGCGAAAGTAGAGAAGCAGGGAGGGGTGGGAGAAAGAGGAACCAAGGAAGGATGGAGAGGGGGAGGGGGAGGGGGAGGGGGAGAGGGAGGAGGAGGAGGAGGAGGAGGAGGAGGAGGAGGAGGAGGAGGCGGGGAACTCCTTAACCTCATTCTCCTTCCCAATTTCCTACTAAGAGGCATTTTCTGTATTTTTTGTTTTTATTTTTGCTTCTCAGACTTGCTCGAGGCGTGCTAGGAAAATGGAGGGGTATATTGTGGGTTTGTGAGGGGGGTATATTGTGGGTTTGTGAGGGGGGTATATTGTGGGTTTGTGAGGGGGGTATATTGTGGGTTTGTGAGGGGGGTATATTGTGGGTTTGTGAGGGGGGTATATTGTGGGTTTGTGAGGGGGGTATATTGTGGGTTTGTGAGGGGGGTATATTGTGGGTTTGTGAGGGGGTATAGTGTGGGTTTGTGAAGGGGTATATTGTGGGTTTGTAAGGGGGTATATTGTGGGTTTGTAAGGGGGGTATTTTGTGAGTTGTGAGGGGGGTATAATGTGGGTTTGTGAGGGGGCATATTGTGGGTTTGTGAGGGGGCATATTGTGGGTTTGTGAGGGGGTATATTGTGGGTTGGTGAGGGGGGTATATTGTGGGTTGGTGAAGGGGTATATTGTGGGTTTGTGAGGGGGGTAAATTGTAGGTTTATGAGGGGGGTATATTGTGGGTTTGTGAGGGGGGTAAATTGTAGGTTTATGAGGGGGGTATATTGTGGGTTTGTGAGAGGGGTATATTGTGGGTTTGTGAGGGGGGTATATTGTGGGTTTGTAAGGGGGGTATATTGTGGGTTTGTGACGGGGTATATTGTGGGTTTGTGACGGGGTATATTGTGGGTTTGTGACGGGGTATATCGTGGGTTTGTGACGGGGTATATTGTGGGTTTGTGAGGGGGGTATATTGTGAGTTTGTGAGGGGGGTATATTGTGGGTTTGTGAGGGGGGTATATTGTGGGTTTGAGAGGGGGTATATTGTGGGTTTGTGAGGGGGTATATTGTGGGTTTGTGAGGGGGTATATTGTGGGTCTGTGAGGGGGGTATATTGTGGGTTTGTGAGGGGGGTATATTGTGAGTTTGTGAGGGGGGTATATTGTGGGTTTGTGAGGGGGGTATATTGTGGGTTTGTGAGGGGGGTATATTGTGGGTTGGCGAGGGGGTTATATTGTGGGTTGGTGAGGGGGGTATATTGTGGGTTGGTGAAGGGGTATATTGTGGGTTTGTGAGGGGGGTAAATTGTAGGTTTATGAGGGGGGTATATTGTGGGTTTGTGAGGGGGGTAAATTGTAGGTTTATGAGGGGGGTATATTGTGGGTTTGTGAGAGGGGTATATTGTGGGTTTGTGAGGGGGGTATATTGTGGGTTTGTAAGGGGGGTATATTGTGGGTTTGTGACGGGGTATATTGTGGGTTTGTGACGGGGTATATTGTGGGTTTGTGACGGGGTATATAGTGGGTTTGTGACGGGGTATATTGTGGGTTTGTGACGGGGTATATCGTGGGTTTGTGACGGGGTATATTGTGGGTTTGTGACGGGGTATATTGTGGGTTTGTGACGGGGTATATCGTGGGTTTGTGACGGGGTATATTGTGGGTTTGTGTGGGGGTAAATTGTGGGTTTGTGACGGGGTATATTGTGGGTTTGTGACGTGGTATATTGTGGGTTTGTGACGGGGTATATTGTGGGTTTGTGACGGGGTATACTGTGGGTTTGTGAGAAGGTGACAGCTGAAGACTATGAATGAGGTCATCTTCCACCATGTGGGTGATGTACATATGAGCTAATGTGGTTGTGGCATGGTTTTCGTATGTTTATGGGAGATGCGTTCATAAAAGATTGTGTATTTGTGGGTTTTGGGTTTATGTAAATCTGTCGGCGATTTACACACACACACACACACACACACACACACACACACACACACACACACACACACACACACACACACACACACTGGTGGAGCGGTGGAAAGGGCACTCGACTCTCAATCCAAATGACCTGTGCTCCAGCCTCGCTCTGGCCGCCCTACTTGCGTGGGTGAGGTGAATTCTCATGTCAAGTGTAGTTCAAGGAGCACTTTGATAGAAGACCAACAAGGATTTGAACCTCAGCGAGGTAAAAATCTGGCATTCTGTCCTCTTGTGCCTACGCTTCACTCCAGCCTCGGTGAGGCTTGGTAGTGTGCTGGCGCTCCTCAGGAGCAGCCAGGGTCAGCCTCCTGACCCTTAGGTTAGGACACTAGATTATGAACTTGTATATTTTCAACCACTAGCTGCACTCAATATATAAACCGAAAATTATTATTACATACACAGACACTCTATCTATCTATCTATTGCCAGATGCCTCAATCCCGTTTGGGGTGGCCACAAACAAATCGCCTCCAAGTCGCCCTGTCCCCCGCCATTTCACTCCCCTGCTCCCAGCTCACACCCCCCTCTCTCATATACCTCTCCACCCCATCCCTCCATCTCATCCTCGGCCTCCCCCTCCCTCTTTCCCCCTCCACCTCACTCACATACACTCTCTTCGTCAGTCTTTCACCCTCCATCCTCTCCACATGGCCAAACCACCTCAGTGTGTTCCTAATAACGCTTCCTATCACATCCACATCAACACCACAACGCTCCTTTATATCCTCATTCGTCAGCCTGTCTCTCCATGTGACTCCACAGGCTCCTCTTAAATAACTCATTTCCACTGCTCTCACTCTTGACTTGTGTCCTTCCAACAACGTCCAAGCTTCACTTCCGTACGTTAGAGTTGGTATCACAATACTGTCATGTAGTAACTTTTTCACTTCCATGCTCACTTCCCTGTTTCTTATCACTGCTTTCAAGGAACCAGCAACCTTTCTTCCCTGCTGTACCCTTTCCAGCACTTCACCCTCCAAACCTCCATCCTTACTCATCACACTACCCAAGTACTTAAACGTACTCACATTTTCCAATTCCTCACCATCCAACCTCGCTGTACATTCACTGACTTCACCTCTCTCAAAGACCATCACTTTACTCTTCCCTACATTCACCTTTAGATTCCGTTTCTTACACACTCTCCCAAACTCATCCACCAAGCCTTGCAGCTCTCCTTCGTCTTCACTCAACAACACAGTATCATCTGCAAACAACAGTACAGGGAGTTTCCAAACACTATCCTCTCTCACCATGGCCACTCCAACATCCACTACCCTACCTTGTACCTCTTTTATTACCCCATCCATGTACAGATTGAACAACCATGGAGACACGACACATCCCTGTTTCAACCCAACCTTCAAAGAGAAAAATTCACTTAGTTCACCATCCACACGCACTGCAGCCTTCGCACCATCGTACATACTCTTCACAGCATTCAACAACTTTCCATCTACTCCATATATTCTTAACACTTTCCACAATCCTTGTCTATCCACCATGTCATATGCTTTCTCCAAATCCATGAATGCCGCATACAACTTCTTTCCCTTCTCTAGAAACTTTTCCACTAAAGATCTGAGAATGAATATCTGATCTACACAACCTCTTCCCTTCCTAAAGCCTCCCTGTTCTTCTCCAACTAATTTCTCTGCTCTTTCTCTAACTCTGTCAATAAGTATCCTACCATACACTTTTCCTATTATACTATGAAGACAAATGCCCCACACAGACACACAAATATATATATATATATATATATATATATATATATATATATATATATATATATGTGTGTGTGTGTGTGTGTGTGTGTGTATGTATGTAGGTCTATGTATGGTATGTATTATATATATTTTATACACATACATACATATATATATATATATATATATATATATATATATATATATATATATATATATATATATATTTATAAAAAAAAATAATAATTTGGTTTCACGCCAGATATCCCCGAAGGGCTAAGGCGTTGCGCCTGGGTAGAGGACTTTTGGACTGGAGCGTGTAGCATTTTATGACCGGATGCCCATCCTTATGTCTACCAATGACCCTTGGGTGGATTCGATCCTCCGACCCTTCGGTCAGAGCGCTCCCACGGCTATATATATATATATATATATATATATATATATATATATATATATATATATATATATATGTGTGTGTGTGTGTGTGTGTGTGTGTGTGTGTGTGTGTGTGTGTGTGATTCAAAATTAAAGAATCCAAGGCTAAGAACCGGCAAAATTTCTCCTTAATAAAAAGCTTAACAGAAGATAGCCAAACTCAAGATCAGTTTACATTTAGGTGACCAGATAAGTCTGGTTGAAAATACTTGCTCACAAATATTCGGGGAGAAAGATTCAGGAAGACAGCTCCTGAAATGACTACTGAATAGAAGATAGACTGAGAGTACTGATTGTTAACTTCTGTCTTGGAGATCTGGACAGGGAAGTGGTGAGATGGCTTTGCGTGTTGGATGCTGCCTGCCCGCCGTAAAGGGGAACTGACACAACCAGGCAATTGAGAGAGAGAGAGAGAGAGAGAGACTGCCTTAGTGGGTCATTTTTTACTTTATTTTTCATCAGTATTAGATTCTTTGACTTCAGTAATGGACCTTCAACTAAACCCAATATCTTTCAGTTTTCATATCTACCTAATCAATTCTCTCTCTCTCTCTCTCTCTCTCTAATATTCCAACGTTTTCAATATTTCACGTTATATAGACTCCCTTTCTCTCTCTCTCTCTCTCTCTCTCTCTCTCTCTCTCTCTCTCTCTCTCTCTCTCTCTCTCTCTCTCTCCCCACTCTATCATATTCATCGTTTTCAATATTTCAACAATATTTATGCACAAACAATTCTTTATTGACTCATTCATCACGCTTTATGGCAAAAAATAATGACATTTTTAAATAACGCATCGCCATGTTACATAAAATAATAAATATCTGTCACGGTATATGAGGGAGGACGGTCATTACGAGTCTATCTATTTGTCTACCTATCTGTCTATTTATTTATCCTTCCTATTAATCTGCTGTGCATCTATCGCTGTTTGTCTTTGTTTCATGATCGAACTGTGTGTGTGTGTGTGTGTGTGTGTGTGTGTGTGTGTGTAATAATGTGCTGTCTCTATCACGCTCTATTTAATTTAGCCATTTATCTATTTTATCATGATACAAGCGAGGTCGAAGCCCTCGCCAGCCGCTCATCAAGTAGTGGCATTTTCTCCCATACCTGGTATGAGCGGCCCATCCCGGCCCGGCCCGACCGAAGCGCGTTTGAGAAGCTTATATCTCAGCAACCAAAGGGTCGATCACTGCGTGGTTTGCACCATATTATAGCCCAATTCTTTAAGATTTGTTTTTGACAGGTTTCATCACACCCAGGTGGTACACGTGGCATGCGCAAAGTGCAGCATTTTGACAATCTTCAAGAGAGGGACACTGGCCAGAAACTTTGTCGTAAAGACATGAAACTTGGTAGGTGGACAGCCATCAATATACTCTATGCATCCTCGGGGTGTAAGGCCACATTTTAATGCCTACAATGGCGTTCTACCAGTGCGTCTCTTGCTGTCTTGCTATGTATCAGTCTGTCTGTTTCTTCGTTAATCTGTTTTGTTTGTTATCTACAGTACATCTATCTATCTATCTGTCTGTCTATCTTTCCCCGTGTGTGTGTGTGTGTGTGTGTGTGTGTGTGTGTGTGTGTGTGTGTGTGTGTAACAATCCCTAGCTATGTATCTCTCAGTATAGGTGTCTCGTACGTCTGTCAATCTGTCCATATATACCTACCTGCTAATCAGTATACACAGGTGCTTATTTATCTATCTATCCGTCTCTATCTATCTGCCTAACTGCATTTCTAATTGTTTTCGTTCGTTTGTCTGCTTCATAAATGTAAGTCTGTTTATTGCGATTATGGGTCATTTTCTATCTGTCTGTCTGTCTATCTATCTATCTATATATCTAGCTACCAACCTATCTATCTATCTATATATCTAACTACCAACCTATCTGTCTATCTATCTACTTATCTACCTATATCTATCTACCTTGCGTCTTACTGTGTTCCATAATGTATGCACCCTACCAAACCTTCCCTTCCAACTCCCTGTGGCTTTAACACAATATTCTCTCTCTCTCTCTCTCTCTCTCTATGAATATCGCATTTTCAGTACCCCAATGACGAAAGTAAAGGCCGAGAAAGATTTAGGAAGACTTAAGAATTATTATTAGTAACGACCTCAAAACTCCAGTGTATAGCAGCCAGTAATAAAGCAAGCACAATACTCGGCTTCATTGCAGGGACTTTTGATCATAGGACTTCCGATGTAATTCCTGAGCTTTATACGTCAACAGTTAGACCACACCTAGAGTACTCTGTGCAGGAATGGTCCCTGAATCTTACTACGGACGAAGACAGGCTCGAGGGTGCAACGCAGAGCCGCAAAAATGATCCTATCGTTGTGAAATTTACTCCACGACTAAAGAAACTGAATATTTCTCTAAAAAGGCGATGATTCTGGGAAGATCAAATAAAAGTACCGGGCATATATAATTATTAGCAAAACTGACGATGTTGAATATGATAATCTGCTCGAAATACAGAATGATACTGTGACTAATAATGATGGAAACTCAAAATCATGAGATGCAACACTAATATAGGGAAAAACTGCTTTAATATTCGCGTAGTGCAACAATGGATTACTCTTCCAGCAACAGTAGGTATGTAAAAACTACTGATAAGTTTAAAATTCGGCTTGCCCAGATATTTCGAGACAATTGGCTATAAGTCTTTGTTTATTTCCAGCCTGAAATGTACCCTTACGACTGGGGCGCGTTTGCTTAATACTGAGAACATCTGGCAATTGCGTACAGTAGGTCTTTCTCTTACAGATCTGCAAAATCGATATTGAGTGCATAGTCGTTCCTCTTCTGCCTCTCCTGTAAAAATTCCACGCTTTTTTCACGTATGTTTTTTTTTTTTCCTCCATGTATTTCCTGCCAGCTTCACCAGATGATGTGGTGGGTGTGGGACAGCCTTCCTCTTTCCTATCCTTTTCTCCTACACATTAGGTGGATCAAAGTAGTAGCATTTTTTTTTTCTAACAGTACCTCGTCATGGCCAACCTGTCATCCTGTTATCTGTACTTCCTATGTATTATCATGTACTCTCTCTCTCTCTCTCTCTCTCTCTCTCTCTCCATTACGCAATCAACCTTCTTGTCTCTAACTTTACCCAATATCATCTAACTTCGTCAAACTCATCAAAGTCACACTAAGCTTCCTTGATGCAATACACCCTCATTCAGCTTAGTATAATCTCACCTACAGAATTAGCGTTAACTTGATTAGGATTCCATCTCATTCTCCTACTCCTTCTCCCCACTCCTATCCTCTAATTCCACCTCAAGGCCCTTCCCTTCCTTAACTCCTCTCTCTCTCTCTCTCTCTCTCTCTCTCTCTCTCTCTCTCTCTCTCTTTCTCTCTCTTACCTACGTATGTCTATCTACTTCAGAGCCAGACTCCTTAATCTTACAGAGGGTGACTACAAATAAATCGCCTCCATGTCACCCTGTCCTCCCTCATTAGGCAGCCTTCCCTTCAACCCACACCATCCTCATTCATACACCTCTCCACCTCGCCTTTGGCCAAACTCTTTTATCCACACTCCCGCGTTCCAGATGCGCCAAAACTAGATCTTTGAAAATTTCGTGACATCAGTGTAAAAACAAGAATGTTAACGTATAATGTGCATAATAAATCGCTAAGGAGAAGGTCTTACTAAGCCTCCAGATTACCCTCGCCCCCCCAAAAAAAAAAAATCTTGCCACCTCGCCTCAAAACCTCAACGTCAACCCCTTCCCACAGTTGATTATTATTATTATTATTATTATTATTATTATTATCATCATCATCACCATTATTATTATTATCATCATCACCATTATTATTATCATCACCATTATTATTATTATCATTATTATTATTATTATTATTATTACTATTATCATTACTACTACTACTACTACTACTACTATCTGGGGGTATATTATTGCTATATCTTGTCAAGGGAACGCTATATTCAACCCAACTAGTTCGAAATAACCTGAACCCCAAAAAAGGACGGAAATATAAAGAGATAATAACTTAGCAAAATACGCTATCGGACATAATCGCTGAATATGAGGACGAATTATCTATTTTAATCTATTTTAATCTTATCTGCAGGTTATCTTTTATCATTAAGGATAGATTTTTAGAATTGAGAACGATAGATATGTATAAAGCCTTCATTAACTTCTCTCATAAAGGGGTCTGAACTGGAGACAATATTTTGGTATAGGGAAAACTGTCTGTCTGTTATTTACTATCTACCTACCTACCTACCTACCTATCTATCTATCTACCTATCAGTCTTCCCATACCTATCTACCTATCGATCTATCTATTTATCTGTCTATCTATCTATCTATCTATTTATCTATCTATCTACCTACCTACCTACCTATCCAACCACGTCTCTACCTATCCATCTATATACCTACCTATCTATCTACCTGTCTATCCATCTAGCAATAAACAACCAGATGCCTTAATTCCCAAAGGTGTGGCTACAAACAAATCGCCTCCATGCCATTCTTCCCTCCGCTATAAATCTGCCTTCTCCCCAACCCACACCCCTCATTCGTATACCTCCCCCAGAATAAGACAGAGAGAGAGAGAGAGAGAGAGAGAGAGAGAGAGAGAGAGAGAGAGGGGAAAATGCATTACAAGAGGCTGTGGTGATTTCCAAAAATTCTTTAACAACCTGAGTAATGCCATGTGAAGGTAAGAAATAATTAAATAAATCAAGAAAATGTATAATTGTAATGAAAAGGCTAAATCATCCATAAGGTGTGCGATGCGTTAAGGCGGCTCAGTAAAATTAAATGAATAAATAAATAAAAATAAAGAAACTACAGTCGGTAATAAAGGAGAATGAATATATAAAAGCTTGTGGTACTTCCGGCTAAGATTTAAAACCAATATCACCAACTTCTCAAACTTTAGCCAAACCTCTTACGCAGTCCACCTTTGCATTATTATTTATTATTTACCCGTTTATTTATTAACAGGACACGCGTCTAAACTGCCAGCGTTTAATTAGTGATATAAACAGTCCATCACACTTTACACACCTCTCCACGCAGGTCACCTTTACGCTGTTATTATTATTATGATTTTTTTCTGTTTGCCTCCCCCTCCATTAAAAATACAGCTATTGATATCTTGAGTGTTGTGGGGACGGGTCAGTCTGCTGGTGTGGGCGCGGGAGTAGGAAATGCCCAGCGGGGAGGAAGAGAACTCTGAATAAAGGGAACATCTACGGACTCTTCATCTTTACTTGGTCCAGATTTTCGTCCTTCTGCGGCTTATTTCACGTACATCATTGGCAGGAAAAGACAATACTATGGTTCTACATCCTTTCCACAGCACTTCTTCGTCACTAGCATCATATTCGAGTGCCAGTCCGTTGTTACACCTCAACATTCAAGATGGAGGGATGACAATTTTAGACAAAGTTTAAAGAGTATAGGAGATCCAGTCCGAAAACCCTCCCCTAAGGAGAATAAAATCGTCTGGAAGTAGCAAAGAATTAAATACAAACACAAACACACACACACACACACACACACACATTACATCCCTTTATTCAACGCTCCTACCCTGAATATTCTTCCCTTTATCATTCAGTATTCATTCTTTTATTTTTATTTTTTTTTACCTTTTCAGTGTCTATTTTACACGTGAATATAAATTACGAACACTATAAACACTTCCCCTTTTTTTAATGTAGGTAATGTTTATACACACATAATTCTTATACTTATTCTTTACTATTACGCTGTCTATCTTTTAATCTGACGTTTAAATTACACACACACACACACACACACACACACACACACACACACACACACACACATTACAAGCATTATAAACACTTTCCTCCACTTACCACACACCCCTGGGCAAATCACCCTTACCATTTATCAGTTATTTCTTATCCCTTTATCTCCTGACCTGACAAGATACTAAATTACACACGCTTAAGTTACGAGCACCTCAACAGTCCCATTCCACTCCATGCAACCCTTAACTGTGCAATTAACCTTTACCCTCTGTTGCAATGCTGCCTTAATAACTCGTATTCTGAAAGGTCAAGGACGCTCCCTAACACCTCCTCCTTACCGAATTATTTTTTTGGATACGGCTGGCTAATATCGTTTTGCACGTTATTTATGCAGAGAATAGAGATATAAGAATGATTTAAGTAACACAGCGAAGGACGGTAAGGTGTAATAAGCAAAACAAATCGCTGATGATGAGGTGTTAGGCAGCTTCTTTAACTGACGAAAATACGGGCCAAAGTCCTCCATAAACCCCGTCACTTCCGTCCAAACTTGAAAAAAAAAAAAAAAAAATCGTCTGGTGGTCTTATGAATGAAATATAAAAAGACGTCATAGTAGCGAAGGGACAAATGTGATATCGGCGAGAATGCAAGCCTCCAATTTCTGATCTTACTGGTGTGTGTGTGTGTGTGTGTGTGTGTGTGTGTGTGTGTGTGTGTGTGTGTGTGTGTTGCTGTGTGGGGCTGTTTATCTATATCTACTATCTATCTATGTATCTATCGACACCCAGACGCCTTAATACCAGAAGGGGCAGGCACAGATGAATCACCCTGTTCACCATCAGGCTGCTCTTTCTCCAGCTCTCTCTCTCTCTCTCTCTCTCTCACACACACACACACACACACACACACACACATACCGTACCTCTCCACCCCATCTCTCTTCCTCATTCTCAGTCGCCCCCTCCCGGCCTCCACCTCACTCACACATTTCAAACTCTAATTTTTTTTTCTCATACGATGACAGTGACCTATGACCTTATCCAGCCAGAATCAGGTATTGTCATCAGTCTTGAAAGATGGAGGGAAAAGATAAATAGTACCGATCTTTTTACCTCGTTGTTCTTTGTGTAAGTAGAATGCAGTTTAATATTTTCTCGTCCTCATATTATTTTCACTGATCCATATATAGGGTGGTTCGTATATAGCATTGCACTAGAGACTCTACTGGCAGTTTATCATTTATATATTTCCAGGGTGCCTTAGAGGGACGCCTTCACGCGATGGCACCAATGTAACCCACCGGCCCCTCTGCCCTGTTATTCAAACGTCCCTCAACTCCCTTCCTATTCCCCTGAAGGAAAACCGGGAGGAAGGCAACTACAGCCTGCAGTCCACCGGGTTCACGTTCAGAGGAGCCTGGGGTCCTATCTAAAACATCACGAACCGACAGTAATTTGCTTAACATGACAGGTAAAATAAATCGCCATGGAAAAGGTGTAACGAAGCCTAAAAAATACGGGTCATAAACTCGCTTCTCTTTCGCATACTTCACCCAGGAAATAAGAGAAACAATATAAACCTGATATTCTAGGGCACTTCCACGAGGCACGGTGATATATCGTGGAGTAAACCGTGCTGCTCTCAGGTAAGGTAAATAAATGGGTTATCAAAGTAAATGTCAGCTCTAAGTAAAGGTGGGCTTTAGGTAAAGAAAAATAAGAGTCCTGGAGGTAAAGTAAAGGCCAATATTAAGTAAAGGTGCATTCCAGGTAAAATAAAGGCCACGAAGTATATATCCAATCCACGTAAAGACACAGTAAATAAAGTAAAGGCACACTCTAGGTAAAGTAAATACCCATTCCAGGTGAAATGAAGGCCCATTCTAAGTAAATCACAGAACCAGTCATGTAAAGTAACTCAGGTAAAGTTAATCCGGCAGAGTAACTCAAGTGGGCAGCGTAGCTCAAGTAAACTAACTGAGGGAAAACTAACTCACTCAAGTAAAGTAGGTGAGGTCATGTAAGTCACTGAAGTAAAGTAGGCGAGGTAAAGTAACTCACTGAAGTAACGAAAGTGAGGTAAAGTAACTCAATGAAGTAAAGTGAGGTAAAGTAACAGGCAAAATAAAGTAACTGGTTACTGAGATAACACACAGCCCCGTCTCTCTCCCTTTTTGCCTTCACATTCGCCCCCTGACCTTCTCTCCTAAATTGCCTGCATATCTATACTCTCCTAAAGTGCTCAGCTGGGCCTCGAACTGCATTAACCACTCCAAACCCACGGCGCATTTTCAACTACATCCTCTCCATTTCCTGACGATTATATTCAGCTTGGGGAGAGGAATTTGGTTCATTTTGTGACCCCAGAGTCATATGAAACGTGAACCCAGTGGACTACAGGCTTCAGTTCTCCTACAGTTCCCCATCTTACCTTCGGGGGATACAGGGAGCCGAGGGGCGTGCGTATAACCAGGACGTGGAGTCGCCTACTTCTATCGGCAAAAAGTTTCTCTTAACAGAATCGTCTGAAGGCAGCAAGAATTTAATATAAAACGCGTCACCAAATTACCTACTTCAGCCCTAGACGTCTCATTTATTTTTACCAATTCACTTTATATACTTATTCTTGCTGCCGGCTGACGATTTTATTATTTATATCCGGGGTGAGGATATTCAAAGTGGAGAAGGAGGAATCCATCAAGTCCATCAAGTTTGCTTAGTATCGGATAACAACTTCATTCTGTTCACACACACACACACACACACACACACACACACACACACACACACACACGTGACAGTAATTCTTCCGCTAAAGATACAAGAACGTTTTGCATTTGGTGCTGTGAAGTCTATCTATCTATTTACTGTATCTATCGTTTTAATCCTGTAAGACATAGCCACAAGTGAAAAGCCTTGTTTTCCTGTCCTTCGCCAACTGACTTTCCTATCTCCACCTCTCCACCCCAACCATCCATCTAATCCTTCGTGTCTCCCTTTCCTTCCCCCTCCCCTCTTCATCTCTCCTCCCCTCCTACTCTCTCACATATACTCTCCTAGTCAGTCTCTCATTTTCCATCCTCTCCACATGGCCAAATTCAACTAAAATGGAGTAAAATGTCCAGCCACTTCGCATCCCGTGTCAGTTCGCTTTCCAGACGTCGTGGTGGAGGCGGAATTTTGGGTCCGTGTGTTTATACTGGAGAGAGACGCATGCGGCCAGACGAAGGGAAGGAGTGGCTCTCTCCCTCCCTTACCCCATGGCCTCCCTGGTGTGTGTGTGTGTGTGTGTGTTTGTGTGTGTGTGTGTGTGTGTGTGTGTGTGTGTGTGTGTGTGTGTGTGTGTGTGTGTTTATCACGATGTTGATTTAAGTACTGGGGGCCTGCTGGCTAAACTGCATTAAATCAATCGACGGACGTGTACCGGACAGAAAAGGGCTTAGCAGCGGGACACAGCCCCTCCAATGCAACTGCAACCTTCCTTTACTCCAGACACGCTGCCTAACTCGCCCTCTAACCCCTCCTTCAACACTACACAAGCGACGAAAGTGAAACATGGCAAGCTGGCAGCGTAGAGTTTTCAAATTTGCACAAAGAAGTGGCTGAACTCTTATTTTTCACGCTTGTCATTCACCCCTAGAATGTATTTTTGCTTTACCCATGGGAAGGGGGAGGGGAACTCAAAGTGTGTCCGTAACTGTGTAGCTCATTCACTCATTCATTCCCTGAGTCACTGTACCGTTTTAAAGGATGGGGTCCAGGCATTAAGGGGTGTGGGTGGTGAGGGGTGGCGGCGGAGGAAGGTACTGGTGTGTGTGTGTGTGTGTGTGTGTGTGTGTGTGTGTGTGTGTGTGTGTGTGTGTGTGTGTGTGTGTGTGTGTGTGTGTGTGTGTGTGTGTGTGTGTGTGTGTTATTCTTGCTACTGCTATACGATTTAACTCAATTTAAGGTGAGACATTAACGCAAAGGAATTTTTCTCACCCGGCACTAGCAAATAATCGCTCCATAGCTAAACAAAAATAAATAATAGCAAGAACAGTGTACAAAATAATCGAACTGAAGGGGCTATGTGGGTGGTGTGGACAGAGACAAGCTTTCCATAACAAGGTCGTTTTTTGAGTGGCACAGAGGGCTTCCTAGTACATCCTCCTCAGCGATTTATTTTTCACAATGTACGTTTTTTCCCTTCCTGTCTATTACTAAGGCAGATTATGTCGGTAGTAAAAAAATATATAAATAACAGAACATCAGCATGTAATATGGATAATAAATCGCTGAGGAAAGGGTGTTACTAGGCCTCCAGTGTGAAACTGGTAGAATCTTAAGGTGTCTGCAAAATGAATCGCTGAGACGAAGGTGCAACGTCAACAGTGCCACTCAGAATACCGCCCAAAGTTAGGATTATGGGTCTCATCCTTGCCCGCTTTGGAGCTTACGTAACAATCTTCCTAAGCGATTGTTTTTGCACATTTTACCTACACATTACATAATAAACGTGACTGACACTACATAGATATTAAAAAGACATAAACAGCATTAAAAAAATTATGTAATATGCAAAATAAATCGCTAAGGAAGAAGTGTTGCGGAAGCTCCATCTATAAATACGGCGTTATAGGTTCAGGATATTGACTGTCGCCGCCTGACGCCTCCACTTACACTAGAAAATTTGTTTAATTAGCTTACCTGGACTATGGCAGGTAATGCGAGGCTTGGTCAAGTTAGGTAAGACTAAATTAATTGTGAGTCCGACCATTCACTGCCATTACTAAAACTAATGTATCCAGCAGCGTGCATACCTCAGCAAATCTCAGCTGACAGGTACACACACAGGTGGAATTATACCGGTGGAATTGTATCACCAAATCAACGCCAATTACTTTCCAAGAATTATTGTTTATATATATTTATTTCTGGTACAGACCTATATTAAATCTCTCAATTAGTTGTATTTAGTACTTCCCCTTTAAGCGCCGGCTGGCCTGATGGTAAAAACGCCCCGGTGGGAGTAATGGTCCAGACATTTGATGTGGGTTCCTGCCTCAAATGGCGGAGAGAGAAAAAAAAAAAAAAAAAAAAAAACGGTCACCTAATGCCATAAAGGATAGTGGGCTGGTCTGGCCAAAGCGTGTCTAGCCTCGGCCTCATGCACTTTGTATTTTTTTTCTTATTATGCTACAAATTTTAAAGAAATAGTGTCCTTTCACCAGAATTAAATTACGTCTTTCTTAATTCAGTACTAAGACTGCAATACTGTGTGTGTGTGTGTGTGTGTGTGTGTGTGTGTGTGTGTGTGTGTGTGTGTGTGTGTGTATATATATATATATATATATATATATATATATATATATATATATATATATCTATATATATATCTATATATCTATATATCTATATACACACACACACACACACACACAGGAACAGAGATCCCACCATCACCTTGCACGTACTCGGGTTGCGGGTTCAGGAAGGCCTCACAGAAGTACGAGGTACCGTCTTAGACGGGGCGGACCATGGAACTCCCAGTACAAACATAGGGCTCCACCGAATATACAGAATAAGGTGGAACAAAAACTAAATCTCACCAGAAACCACAGTACAGTGTGTGGCAGGGAGTTGAGATGATTTGCCAGAACCCCTCGTTCAAACTGGAATTCTACTGTTAATGATTTCACGGGCGTTCCCGTTGGATCATCGTCTACCAAAGGTCCAACCGCACTGCCTCCTGTGCTTACGGGCAGTGTGCCACCGAAAGTGAGTAGGCACTGTGTCAACAAATATTAAACAATCTTATATCTATGAAGATCTATACGTACAATGTAAGAGGCCTCACAGGAGATTACAAATTGGATACCCTTTTTTTTTTTTTTTTTTTTTTTTTTTTTTTTTTTACGTGTCCGACTCTGGGCAAAGGCTTCAGGGCCTATCCCAAGGCCCAGTAGTCCTCCTCCACACCTCCACGTGTCACCACTTCGGCGCTAACACTCACCGTCCATATTGAATACTTGCTAAGGCTGTCTCATAAATGACTGGTGTACTAATATTAGCGGAAGTATTTTTACAAGTCGGCGAGTCGTCTGGTAGATCAGTACACTCTCCTTTTTTATGAAATTCAAATCCTTAAACTGTTCCCTGCTCCAGCCGGGATTCGATCCTGGATCCATTAGGACTGCAGGCCGCCTCGCTACAGATTAGTTGGGATACTGCAGGTCTGAGTGAGATCCACAGAAAAGAAAAGCAACTGATTCAGCTCCATGACAGCAGCCACCTATTTTACTACAGAGGAAGGTAAAGTGAAAAAGTTAGTGGTGTAGGATTTCTAGTCAACAGAAATCTTGCAGAGAACATTGTTAAATTCAGCAGTATATCTGACAGAGTGGCATGGATTGTAATTAGACTAGGCAAAAGGTACATCCTTCAAGCACTACAAGTCTACGCACCGACTTCTCAAAGCTCAGACAAAGAAATACAAACATTCTATGACGACATCTCCCAGACTACGGAAGAAGAAAAGACCAGATATACTGTAGTCCGTTTCATCTCGTCAGGTAAAATCCTTGGCCTCTCTCAGCTCAGTTAATGACCAGATGTAGTCAGACCGGAGGGTAAATTTGACTAGTAACCAAGGAGACTCATTCGTGCATCATAACTACGACATGTCGAATTTCACCTAACTATGACTATACATTTAAGCTGTAGGACTAGGCTAGCTCTCTCTGATGAAAACAAACTAATTTATACTCATGGGAGACTTCAATGCAAAAGTTGGCAAATCGAAAAAAGGAGAAGCGTGTATGGGAAAATTCTGAGTGGGAGAAAGGAATGACGGAGGTGAAATGGTGGTAAATTTTGCTGATATGACATGAGAATAATGAACACATTCTTTCACAATGAAACAAGGAGAAAATGGACCTGGAGAAGTTCAAATGCAGAAACAAAGAATGAAATCGACTTCATAATAGCAGATAAGAGTAACACGACTATTAATGTCAGTTATCAACAAAGTAAATATATGATGTGATCACAGAAAGGTGGGTTGCACAGCTAGACTCAATTTCAGAAGTGAAAGAATGAAGCTGATTAAAAATAAAAAGATATGCCCAATAAGCGAAAATAAAGCAGATATTCAGTCAGAAATAACGAACAGATTTCAGGCTCTGAGTTATGCAGAAATGCAGAATGTGACACTGATGAGTTGAATGACAGACTCACAAAAGGGCTAAGAGAATCAGCGGAGGTAATAGGGAAGGCAAATACAACCAAAGCCAAGAGTATTGAAAAACGACCCTCAAGCTTATGAAAAAATGGAGATAAAAGCAAAAACAAAGAAAGATGAAACAGAAGAGAGAATTAAAGAGGCTTATCAACAAGAGACAGAGGGAAGAAAAAAAAAAAAAGAGAGAAATATGGATCAGATCAAAGAAACCATCAAAAGAGAAAAAAGTCTTAAACAGGTCTGAAGTAAAATGACACTAGGAAAGCAAAAAATTACATCACTGAAAGATAAAATCGGTGAAGTAATTAACTTCAGAGATAAGATGGTGAAGAGAGTTGAGGAATTTTACAAAGAATATACAAACAATGCTTCAAACCACGCCACAGCAAAATCATAAATGCTTTTCAGTTTGATGTCGTATTTGCATAAAGTGGCCTTCCCCGTAATGGAGTGCAACTGGGAAGATAAATTTTCTCTCTCTCTCTCTCCCTCTCTCTCTCTCTCTCTCACGTTGTGGTTCTCCCCCTCCCCCTCTCACCAGCTGTCTGCCTTGCTCCCCCTGCCGTCCACTCTGCCTCACACAACCTCTCTCCTGACCACCCTTCCCTAACACTCCCTCTCCCTTCCCTCCTCTCATCCTCCCACTTCATCTCATATTTATTCGCTTTCTCCGCCATTATATTTTCCCTTATCCTCTCTCTCTCTCTCTCTCTCTCTCCTCTCTCTCATCTTCACTACACACTCTGTTCACTCTCCCCTTCTCCCTCCCTTACTCTCACCCTTCCTCACTCTTCATACTCTCTCTCTCTCTCTCTCTCCCTCCACCCACTCCCTCCCCTTCAGCCTTTCTCTCTCTCTCTCTCTCATCTTCACTACACACTCTGTCCACTCTCCCCTTCTCCCTCCCTCATTCTCCATACTCTCTCTCTCTCTCTCTCTCTCTCTCCACCCACTCCCTCCCCTTCACCCATTTTTACTCTCCCTCTCTCTCTATCTCTCTACACCCACTCCCTCCCCTTCAGCCCCCCCCCCTCTCTCTCTCTCTCTTCCCTCCCAGCGGATGTGGTGACGTGCGTTGATGTAACAAATAAGATTACCTTTGAGGGGCGACAAATGTAATCCCAGTGACGGGGAATTACATTAGGACAGGTAAAACTGGCTTATACTTATTATCATGTTGACTCCCAGCTTTCCTTTACCTGCCTCTCTCTCTCTCTCTGTCTCTCTCTCCCATTTCCTCGCTAACTTACATTTTTCCTCTCTCCTTCCCCATCTCACCTTCACCTCCTTCCTTCTCTATGCTTAACCTCCTTCCTTTTCTCTCCTCCACCGTTGTCTACTGTCTTTCCTTCTCTCCCCTTTAACTTCCTTCCTTCTCTCTCCTTTAAACTCCTTCCTTCTCTTTCCTTCACCTTCTTCCATTCTCCCTAATGAAGCAAACAACTACAGCTCGACGCCTGTAAAAAGTTATTATCATGTCCCTTAAGCCCTTCTACGAAACTACATCCCTTCATTCCTGCTATCTCCAGACGATTTTATTCAGCATAGGAGAGAGTTTTCGAGTTAGGGGGTTAGAGACAGCTTCATTAACCTCCTAAGCTGCTTGGGTGCTCTCTTAAGTTGAACAAATTCGTGTGGAAGTATCAAGAATAAATTTAAATGAGTCCCCTGCCTGAAAGGATTCATTCTTCAGGTGTACAGGAATTTTTCTCTTCTGCCTAAAACCACTTGGCGTTTGTGAAAGTAAAATGTTAAAGAAAAAACTAACACCAATAGCAAATAATGTCTCTCTGAAAAACTTTATAAACTTAATATTTACGCGAACTTTTAAACTGATACCTAAATCCCTAAATAAAACTCCTGTGTCTAAAAAGGTGTCTCAGGTCCTTTATATCTACTGTACATAAACTGCTAAATACCTCTATAAAATTCCTTAAATACCTAAACAAATACAAGAACGCCTATAAAATCCCTTAATTATCAAAACACCTTAATAATCCCTAAATAAATACTTTAAAAAATCCCAAATTCAGCCCTGGTAGTGAAAAGGTTAGACTGACAATTTTTTAACCTTACAGTTGTGTGGCTTTTTATTTTTTATATTAGTTAACTACATTCTCTCTCTCTCTCTCTCTCTCTCTCTCTCTCTCCTGCCTTTTGTTTTCTCTCTCCTGCCTTTTTTCTCTCTCCCCCTTCGTCCATTTCAAAGCCCCCTCTTCCATAAACTTTTTTTTCCCCTCATATCCCCCTTTTCATCTCTCTCTCTCTCTCTCTCTCTCTCTCTCTCTCTCTCTCTCTCTCTCTCAGTAAACACCAATCAACTTTGTCAGTAAAATCGGGAAATCGGATGGTCGGTCAGCTAACCCCCTGAAAACCTGTATTTTTTTTTTTTGTTCTTGTTGCCTCCAGACGATTTTATTTAGCTTCCGGTAAACCTCTCGCAGTGAAGGGGTTAATGATGGATTTACCTAGGCTCCCCTTCAAGAAATCTCTCTCTCTCTCTCTCTCTCTCTCAGTCACACTGGCAACAGAAAACACCAGCCCCCGCCCCCTCAAAAAAACAGAAACACTAGCAAAACACATGGAAAAACTCTTAGGTAAACACACGCCATTTTTCATGACCTCGTCTCGTAAATCTTGACCTTTTTCTTCTTTTCATTTTGTGACCTTTGACCCGACTAACAGCTATCTGGAAAAAAAAAAAAAAAAACGGGATGACATGGCCCTTGTGACTGCATGAATGGGCTCCGAATGTCGCGAAATGGGTTCAGAATATCGCGAAATAGGTTCAGGATGTCGCGAAATGGACTCAGAATATCGCGAAATGGGATCCGAATATCGCGAAATGAGATCCGAATATCGCGAAATGGGTTCAGAAATTTGGGAATGGTTGACAGTTTTCTAAGGAATGGTTTAAATTCTAAGAGACAGATTAATAATGTTTAGAACTTGCTTCAGATTTTTTTTTTTCAATGGGTTCAAAATGCTAGCTAATGGGTTCAAATTTGGAGGATTTTTTTGGAATGGGTTCAAATTTGGAGGATTTTTTTGGAATGGGCTCAAATGTGGAGGATTTTATTTATTTTACTTGTTAGAATTTATGGGACTGCTCTAGGAATTTTGGCGAAGGGCATTGGAATTATCGCCAAACTTATTCAGAATGCTGGATGATTATTTCAAACGGAGTTCAGATTTTTGGCGAAGGAGTTAAGACTTTGGGAAAATGGATTCAGAAGGTTGTGAGAGAGGTCTAGAATTTTCAGGATGAATTTCAGAGTTTTGGGGGGATATGTATGAGAATTTTGGGTGAATGGTTTAAAAGGTTAGGAAATGAGTTCAAAATTTTGGATATATGAGATGTGAATTTTGGGAGGAAATGGGTCAGTACGTTGGGAAATGAGGATGCAGTTTTGGAAGATGGGTTAAAAATTTTTGGACATGGATTCAGAGCTTTCAAAGGAGAGTTCAGAAAGTTTGAGAAGTGACTCCGAACTTTTGGAATGGCTTCAGAATTTTTTAGAATGGCTTCGGAATTTTTTGGCTTCAGAGTTTTTTGGAATAGCTTTAGAATTTTTTGGAATGGCTTCATAATTTTTTGGAATAGCTTTAGAATTTTTTGGAATGGCTTCATAATTTTTTGGAATAGCTTTAGAATTTTTTGGAATGGTTTCATAATTTTTTGGAATGGCTTCAGAATTTTGGGGTATGGCTTAATTTTTTTTTAGGGCATGGACTCAATTCGGGGAAAAATACCTTCATAAGTCTGGGACACGGTTTTAAAAATTTGGTGGGAAGAGCTTAAGAATTTTTGGAATTAACAGAGAATTATTGAGAATGATATATACATACATATATATATATATATATATATATATATATATATATAAATGGGGAGTTCAGACATTTAGGACCTGTTTCAAACATGCAGCAAAGCACATCATCCATCAGCCACTCACAAGCTGCCTAACACATGACGTCATCAGTTAATCAATCACACGCAGCAAGCCACATGACGTCATCAATGAACTTCACGTATTAGCAAATCGCACGCAGGGAGCCACATGACGTCATCCACCAGCCAACCAATCACAACGCCCCTCGTCTCAGCCGCCTCCCCTGATTGGTCCAGCTCGCGGGGGACCCAAAATAAGGATAATGGACACTTATTTTCCCTTTTTTTGTGGGTATTTTCTGGGGTGTTGGATCCTGTGGGGTAATGAGGTTAATTATGGCAATTGTGTTGATTTGGCTGCTGTGTCCGGTACTAATTAGGGACGGTGATGAGGCCTTTCTCACCATCCTCCCTCCCTCTTCCTTTGTATTCCACATAACCCTTCCTCCTTTCCCCCTCCCTCCCCTCCTTTCCCCTCCCCTCTCTCTTATCAGGTTTCCGACAGCCCTCTCCCCTCTCCTGTCCATTTCCCCTCGCCCTTCCCCTCAATCTTTCCTCTTTCCCCTTCACTTTTCTCAGTTTTCGTTTTTTTTTTTTTCGGCTTTTTTTATGTGGATTGTGTGCAGCGCTGAAGGGGAGATATATAGATAGATAGATACAGAGAGAGAGAGAGAGAGAGTCGAGGAAAAATATCCACCCTACGTACCAGAAGTTGTCTTATTAATCTTCCCATCACGTCTCCTCAACTACATGCCTTCACCTCTCTCTCTCTCATCCATCTGTCATTCCATCCATCCATTTATTACTTCTTCGATCATTTATCAGTCTATAAATTTCTCCATTTATCTATCGACTCATCTATCATTCTATCCATACATCACTGCACCTATCCATCATTCTGTCTCTTTATCTGCCATTCCACTCATCAATCATTCTATATATCTCTCATTCCACCCATTTACCTATCATTCCATTGCTCTTAACATTAACATCCATCATTTATAATTCCATCCATCATTCCATCTACCCATCCATCCCACTATCATTCCACATCCCCATCCATCATTCTCTTCACTTACCCTTCCATTCATCTATGCAATCTACCATTCTATCCAGCCATCATTCTCTTCATCTGTCATTCCATCCACCAAGTTAATCCATCCATCCTTAATTCCAATCTCCTTCTTTTTATCTCAACTATCCGTTCTTCTATCCATGAATCACGTCACCAATCCATCTTTTCATCCACCTATCATTCCATTTGCTTTCATCCCTATTTATTTCCCTTTTTCTCCAGTCCACTCGTACTATTCACTAGCTCATTCCAATCATCTTTCTCCGCCAAATTATCTCACTCTTTCTCTAAATTTCCTCACAAAATCATTCCATTCTTCTCCTTCCTCTATGCTCATCCATCTCTTCATTCCACTCTTCATCCATTGACTCATTCCGTTCTCCTCCTTCCGTCACCTACACATTCCATTCCTTCTTCCACTATCCAGTCATTTCACCTTCCTCCTTCCCCCCTTCCTTCACCCACTCCTTCCATTCCATCTCCTTCCCTAACTCGCTCATTCCACTCCTTCCTCCACCGAATTTCACCCTTCCTTCATCCACTCATTCCATTCCACACCTTTCTCCACCCAATCATTCCACTCCATCCACCCACTCATTCCACTCTACCTCCTTCCCTCACTCACTCATTCTATACATTCCTCCGCCCATTCACTTCACTTCTTCCTCCATCCACTCATTCCATTCCACCTCCTTTCTCCACTCACCCACTCCACTCCTTTCTCCACCCACTCATTCCACTCCTGCCTCCAACCACTCACTTCACTCCTTTCTCCACCCACTCATTCTATTCCCTCCTCCACCCACTCACTCCACTCCTTCCTACACCCACTCATTCCACGCCACCCACAGCCTCTATCGCTCGCCCCGGTAATTTCCCATTTTAAGTTCATGAATATTAACCCACCTCAGCTGAACCCTCTTCCACTCGCTCCACTCCCTCCCTCCACTTCTGTTCATTCCACTTTTTGGTACTCCGCTTACTCCACTCCTGTTTTTCCTCATTCCCCAGTTTTATTTTTTTCATTTATTCCGCCTCTGTTTTCTCCACACCCTCCACTTCCTGTTTATTCTACTTATTTCCTCCACTCCTCAATCCACTCCCTCTCCATCTTCCTCCCTCCCTCCCGCCCCCTTCATTCCCCTTCTCTCACTCCGCTCCAAACTCCCTCTCTCTCCACTCCCATTCCATTCCTCCCTCCGTTCCTCCCTCCAGCAGTAAACACACTTTATCCATTCCCACTTGATCCCCACTCCCTTCTATTCTAACTCCTTCCAACTCCTCCTCTCGATTCCCATTCCATTCCTCTATCCATCCATCCCCCTCCCTCCCACTCCATACACACTCCCTCTCTCCACGCCCAATCTATTCCCACTCAATCTACCCTCCCAATCCCTCTCACTTCCTGCTTTCTCCCTCCCCTCAATCCCTACTCCCTCCGACTTTCCCCCCACTCCTCCTCTTTCACTCCCTCTACTCTCTCTCAATCAACCCCTCTCCCCGCACTCCCCCAACTCACTCTCACTCCCCCCACTCCCTCCCACTCGCGCCGTGCATCCATCTCCCCCTCTGCCCTAACAGTAAGTAACTACCCCCGCGGGACGCCTCCATGTTCCCTAATGACCCCTGAGCCCCCTCCACCCCACCCATCCCCCTCTCCTTCACCTCCTTTTATTCTCCCTCTCCTTCCTTTCCTCCTTTAACTTCTCTCCCTCCTTCACTCCCTTCTTTATTGTCTCTCTCCTTCACCTTCTTTATTTTCCCTCTCCTTCACCTCCTTTTATTCTCCCTCTCCCTCCCTTCCTCCTTTAACTTCTCTCCCTCCTTCACTCCCTTCTTTATTCTCCCTCTCCTTCACCTCCTTTCATCCTCCCTCTCTCTTTCTCCCCTTCTTTATTCTTCCTCTCCTTCACTTCCTTATTTTATCATTCCTCTCTTCTTTACTTCCTTCTGTATCCTCCCTCTCTTCTTCATTTCCTTTTCATCTCTCTCTCTCTCTCTCTCTCTCTCTCTCTCTCTCTCTCTCTCTCTCTTCTTCTTCTTCTTCTTCTTCTTCACTTTTCTTCTTTATCCTCTCTCTCGTTCACTTTGCTTCTTCCTCCTCCTCCTTTCCTTCCTCTCCTGTTCTGCATACTTACTCCCACACTCCTCTCTCACTCTTCTTTCTTTCTCTCCTCTTTCAATCTCTCTTCTCCTTTAATCTCCTTCTTTCATTCTCCTCTTTCTTTATCACCCGCCTTTGTTGTTCTCTTTCCTTCCTTCCTTCCTCCTCCTCTATTTCTTTGCTACTCTTTACCTTCCTCTTCCTCTGATTCTTACTTTACTCTCCTTCCTTCTTTCCTTCCTCCCTCCCTCTCCTCTTCCTTCTGCTCCTCCTTGTCCTCTATTTTCTCCTTCCCTTCTTCCTCCTCTTGCCCCTCTTAATCTCTTTCCTCCTCTTCATTCTTTCTATTTTCTTTCCTCTTCCTCTTCCACTTTTTCTTCCACGTTTCTTCTTTCCTCCGTCGTTCCTCTTTCTTTCTTCCTCTATTCTCTTCATCATTTCCATCTCTTCAAATTACTTTCCTCTTTTTCTTCTCCCAGCTTCTGCCCTTTCCTCCTCCTCCTCCTCCTCCACCATCTCCTCCTCCTCCTCCTCCTCCACCATCTCCTCCTCCTCCTCCTCTTCTTCCACACACCATCCCTCACCCACCCAACCACATGAAGATTAGATAACCCAGGCTCCTAAGAAAGTTAGAGAGAGAGAGAGAGAGAGAATTTTATCCTTCACACCTGTCCTTGCATCCCAGTGGCGTCCTTCTTACCATTACTAAACAACAATGTCATTCAACTTAGGTCAACTCCTTCGTACTGAAGGGGTTCATGGAGGTCACACTTAACCCCTTCAGTTCCAAAAGCATCTAAACCAATAAAACCTTCGGGCAGTACCATCTATCTATCCACCTATCCATCTATGTTTTGCGTGTTATTCTCGCTACCATCACACGGTAATATTTAGTTTGGACAGACTTTTTCAACGACAGGAGTTAGAATCTGCTTTTTCCTAATTCCTTTACTTGTCTTTCCTAAGCTAAATAAACTCGTATGCTGGAAAACTAACTAAATAGAGACAATAATCATAGTAGAGATGAATCCTGCCTAACACTACTGAAGCCTCGGGATAATATTTTTCAGGTCAGAGTGGCTTGCTTCAGGTGGCTTTACTGACCTAAGAGCCGTATAATATCGTTGCTCCTTCTCCTTACCGATTTATTTCTCCATATGACACCTTAACCTTCTCCTGCATTCTAAGTGTATCCCTTTAATATCGACATAGTTTCCATCAGTCAAAAAAAAAAAAAAAAAGGGAAAGAAATACAATGTGCAGGATAAGTCGCCAAAGAAAAAGTGTTACGAAATCTACAAAAACAACTTAAAATACGACCCGAAATCTCTTCATTACGCAGCCTTGGATCTGAATACGTTCTTTGCTCCCTCCAAAAACTCCCACTTCTCGCAATGATTGGGCGAAAAATCTACCTACCTACCTACCTATTTATCTATCTATCTATCTATTTATTTATCTATCTATCTATCTACAGCCACACGCCGTTATGACGGAGTGAGTAGACACAAACAAATCGCCTCCATGTCACCTTGTTCTCCGCACTGGCACAACCCTCATCCTTATACCTCCCCATCTCATCACTCCACCTCATCCTCGGTCTCCCTCAACACTTCACTCACCGACACTCCTAGTCAGTCTCTCACTCTTCTCTTTCCCCATTAAACCTCCATTATGAAATATCTCTCCAATGGTAATGATAATGATGATGATGATGATAATGCTGCTGCTGCTGATGATGATGATGATGATAAAATAACACATAATAATAATAATAATAATAATAATAATAATAATAATGATAATAATAATGTCATATGGTACCAAAATGAAAAAGGGAAATGCATCATCGACCTAAAGGGATTAAAAACAGAGTGAGGTATAGCGGTAGTTTTGAACAGGGACTGAGTTGCTTCAAATTTGTAGGTAAAGTTGTGTGTGTGTGTGTGTGTGTGTGTGTGTGTGTGTGTGTGTGTGTGTGTGTGTGTGTGTGTGTGTAAAATATATTGCGAGAGGAGGGTAGTTCGTTAGTGGGAATGAATGTGTGCATGTGGGTGAGAGAGAGAGAGAGAGAGAGAGAGAGAGAGAGAGAGAGAGAGAGAGAGAGAGAGAGAGAGAGAGAGAGAGAGAGAGAGAGAGAGAGAGAGAGAGACATCTTGAGGGGATTCTGAGAGAGTGAAATTGAGGGTAAATGCTGAGGGAAGTTTGTGGAAATAATCAGCAAATATTGAGGAAATTATGGAGGAAGGGCTGGTAAACTGTTGGCAGATGTTGAGGACGTGGTGGTAAGATGTTGGTGAAATGTTGGAAAAATGTTGAGAAAATGTTGGAAAAATATTGATAAATGTTACTAGAAAGATTAGAACAAGCTGAGGAAATGCTGGAAAAATGCTGAGAAAATGTTGGGAAAAATGTTATTTAAAAGATGAGAAAAAGCTGAGGAAATGCTGGAAAAATCCTGAGAAAACGTTGAGAATATGCTGAGGAAATGCTGATAACTGTTCCCCAAACGTTAAGGAAATGTTGAGGGCATGCCGAGGAAATGTTGAGAAAATGTTGGAAAAATGTTGGTAAAATACTGAATGTTGATGAAATGTTGGCAAAATGTTACGGCAGTGTTGGTAAAATGCTGATAAAATGTTGGTAGAGGGCAAAGCTGGGCAAAATCTAAAACACTGAATGTTGAACAAATGTTGGCAAAATATTAAAGAAGTGTTGGTGCTGATAAAATGTTGGCAGAGGGCAAAGCTGTGCAAAATCCAATGTGTGACAGACAATAGGGTTCTCGAACTATCATTCTAGGTTTCACATCAAACTGTACGGTGATCTAGGAATACTTTGATGACACACAACATCGTATTGCAAGATTACGGAACACCTCTATGTGATTTATTCTTCACATGACTTACATACCTAAATATCCTAGAGTATGTTACTGACACAAACTAGGTCGATTTTAAGAAGATATTAATAGTATATAAAAATAATGTTAGGATGTACAGTATATATATTTGGACAAAGGTTCGTCTGTTATTTCACCTCTTCTATTTCTCCCTCTCTTCTACTGGCTAATGTTCCTATGGTGAGAGAAGTAGGTTAAGTTTCTCAGCCCATAAGGTGACTCCCTGCTATGGAGTCAGGAAACAGAGTGACAGACATGTTCTAGGCGTGAAGGAGATGCAGTGAAATAGTACACGGTAATTCCCATCAAACTTTACCACTAAGACCCCAATGCCACACACACACACACACACACACACACACACACACACACACACACACACACACGGAAGAAAGTTAATGTCCCCGCACGGTACAGTAACAGAGGCGTGAACTTGTGATGATGGTACCACATTTGTTGGTTCTGTCGCAGGGTTCATAACAAACTCTATCGTTTTTGAAATAGTATATAAGTTACTCGTACAATATTTCAGGCCTTTTCCTGCTCTGATTCACAAAGTACTGCACAGTGACGGTAATAAGACTGTAAATAGCAACTGCAGTTACATTTTCATACCTGTACAGAGTGTTTGCAAAGCCCTTCAGTGGTTTTAAATATTTATCTAACCAAAACGATTAGGGACTGAATGATTCGGGTTTTTGCATAACATGGAGTACACAATAGAGTTTTCTCATATGAGTTACAAAAGTTCAATGTGGAGTTGAGTTCACTGGAGTTTAGATGTGAACCAACTGCAAAACCAGAAGTTTCAAGGCAGATGGACTGGGCGTGATGAGCCAATATCGTGGCTTCCTCGGTCTCCTGATGTTACCCCCTTAGAATTCTTCCTCTGGGGCTATATAAAAGATGGAGTCTAAAAACACCTGTTCCAAACATCGATATCCTTCGTGAACGGATAACGGAAGCCATACGTGAGGTCACCGGTGATATGCTGGGGGTCACATGGCGAGAAATCGATCGTCGGTTGGATGTGCTGAGGACCACAAAAGGAGCCCACATTGAACTTTTGTAACTCATATAAGAAAACTCTATTGTGTACTCCTTATTATGCAAAAAACCGCATCATTCTATTGCTAATGGTTTTGGTTAAATATACATTTATAACCACTCAGGGACTTTACGAACACCCTATATATAATCTTGATATGCGTACATTACTGTACCAACATTGTGCTCTGTACTTACAACTTGGTTGGCTAGTACGGCAACTCAACACAGCTTACCTGAAAATGGCATTTTTTCATTAGCATCCAGAAAAAAGAAAATATCCTTACTACCTTTTATCAGTGATACTATTAATGCTAAATTAACATTATATATATATATATATATATATATATATATATATATATATATATATATATATATATATATATATATATGTACGCCTGTATGTATGTATGTACAGTATGTAAGTATACTCAGCATTATTATTCCTACATGGCTCAACAGATAAACTTTCAACCACCAAAATATTCAGATGTCAATGCTCTTTGTCTCTGATTTACAGCCTTAATATTCAGAAAAATTTCTTAAGCCACATTTTTTCCAGCTTATTTTTTTGATGACTAGGAACTTGCTGCAAAAGTTGGTGAATATGTGATTATCCTGGCGGGCGATAAGAGGAGGATGTGGTGGGGGTGGGGTGGGGGAGGGATGCAAATGGGGGTGAGTGAGGGTTTTATCTTCTTTCCACCTGACCTTCACAGTGAGCAACTTTCACTGTTCCTTGAATAAACCTCCAAAGAACAGTTGGGTTAGGTTGGGCTGGGAAAGATTATGTTACGTTAGGTTAGATTTAATTACATTAGGCTAGGCTAGGTCAGAGTAGGTTGTTAGGTCAGAGAAAAAAAAAATTAAGGCAAAACAATGAAGAGGGGATCATTCTCGAAAAATATGCTCAGAACGTATGGTGAAAATGGTATATAAAAGGGAAATCTGTGCCTGGGTGACATAAACAGACTGATTGACTGACTGATCGACATGTCACTGGGGAGAGGGGAATGTCAGGGTCAGTATTATGCCGCCGGACACCGATGGCCGATGAAAAGAAGAAGAAAAAAGAAGGTTAAAATAGCATACAAAGAAATATTAAAAGCAGAAAATACTGGATAAAAACAGTAAATAAGAATAAAAACCCCATCTCTCACACAGTCCATAAACAAAGTACCAGACTATTTCGCTCCACTTCCACTCCACAGGGGGATAGTGATTACCTGTGTGTTGTACCTACCCTGCCTCATCTGTTCATTTCCCACTGCCACACCCACGCCCACACCAGCAGAGTGAGCCGTCCACGAAACACGAGATGCTGATACGTGAATTTCTAGTGGTGCACGGTTTTCTATACTCCTTTGACCTTAACTTGCCTGGGCTTTCGTCCCTTTGCAGTTGATTTCACGCAACTCACTGGCAGAGAAAGACATTACTGTGGCCATACATCCTTTTCACAGCACTTCTTCGTGACTAGTATCATATTCTAGCTTTCATCTGTTGTTCTGACCCAGCATTTAAGATGGAGAGATGCCGATTTTAGGCCAAGTGAGAGTGAAAAGAGTACAACACTTCTTCCTTACCTCCCTCCGCCTCTCTCTCTCTCTCTCCCGGTATGTACCTTAGTGGCATTTCGCAGACACCCTTCTCTTTGCGATCCATTTTGCGTTATGACACCGCAATATTTTCTCGCCGGTTACTTACACCGCATCAAAATCCACATGGTTTGTATCAGTAATATTTAAGAGAAAACTGAAACGCGACCCTCGAACCTAATTACAATGGCCTATTTCCCTGTGCATAGTTCTTGTTGCATTTCCATTATTTCTTCAGTCAGTGAGATGCAGTGGTTAGCGTCACTCTCTATCACCCGGCCAGGCTAGAGATCGATTTCCTGGTGGTGTGAGATTTTTCGGGCTGGGGATACATTAAACTTAACAACCATCACCAGTAAGACAACCACAGCCACCCCACCACCATCGCTACCATCACCATTACCACCACTAACACAACTACCATTACCACCATCACTAACCACTACAACTACTTCCACCACCACTAACAACCAGCACCACGATCATTACTACCATTACCACCACTAAAACAACTACCACCACCACTAGGACAATACTACCACCATCACTAACTACCATCACCATCACCACCACGGATAACTACCACTACCATCACTACAACCATAATTATCAGTACCATCACGACCACTAAGACAACCACCACAACCACAAAACAACTATCACCAACACCATCAAAACAACTACCATCACAACTAGGACAACTACCACCAACACCATCACCACCACCAAAACAACTACAACCACAACTAGGACAACTACCACCACCACCACCACCACCCACCACCAACAACAGAAACAACTACTACTACTACTACTACCACCCACCACCAACAACAGAAACAACTACTACTACTACTACTACCACCACCACCACCAAAACAACTACCACCATCACCACCACAAAGACAACTACAACCGCCACCACCAAAACTACCACCACCACCATAACCACAAACACCATCACCACCACAAAGACAACTACAACCGTCACCACCAAAAAAAATCACCACCAAAACCACTACCACCACCACCACCACCACCAAAACAACTACCATCACCACCACAATCACCTCTGTTCCTTAACAGCCCTCCCCCCAAGAGCGGAGGCGGGAAGGAAGATAACTCGTCTCTGAGATTTCCATAGTAATCGTGACTTGAGGCGAAGGCGTACTGGGAAGAAGAGGAAGAGGATCAGGAAGAGGAGAGGGAGAGGAAAAGGAGGGGTGAGAGGATGAAGAAAGACTGAGGGAGCGGAAAGAGTGAGGGAGAAAGGATGGATGATCAAGGAGAGTGGGGGAGGGGAGAAGACATGAGGAGGAGGAGGAGAGAGGGGAGACAGGAGAAAGGAGGGAATGGGAGAGGAGGAAGATCCGTGGAAAGGAAAGAGGGGGGGGAGGAAGAGACAGGGGGAGGAAAGAGGAAGAGGGGAGGGAATGCAAAAGCAGGGATGGAGAGAAAGAGAAAGGGGTGGAGGAGCAGGAAACACGGAGGAGGAAGAGGAAAGAGGAAGATACCGGTATGAGGTAGAGAGAAACGTGACAAGAGTATGGAAGAAAATGATGGTGAGAGCAAGGGAAGGAAGAGGAAAGAGGGAAAGGAGAAGTACAGCGAGAGGAGAGAGGGAAGAGAAGGGAAGAGGGGCATGGGACACAGAGTGAGAAAGGGAAGGGGGGGGGAAGTGTTAATAAAAGGGAAGAAAGAGAAAAACGAGTAAGAAGAAAGAAAGAACGGGAAGCCAGAAGGACAAAAAGGAAAGAGGAACTGAAAGGAAGGAAGTGGGAAGAATGTTAGTAACTGGGGGCAGAGGAGGTGGGACGAAGGAAGAGGAGAGAAGGAAAGTGGGAAAAGAGTGGAAGAAAAAAAAAAATGACAGGATTGACGACACAAGAGGGAGAATGGAGATCGACAGGTAAAAACAAGGACGAGGCGACAAAAACAAAGTTAACTCAGTGGAGCTCATCTCGTCGACGAGGGCAACCTAATTTCCAAACCTCTCTTCATAAGGATTAGGTTTTCCCATCACTGATTAGGGTATCGTAAAAAATGTTTTCCGGGTCCAGAAACTGTAATACGGTCCAGATCGGTCCCAAAAGTTAATCGGTTGTTCCCTGGGACATGGGCTATCTACCCACCAAATTTGGTCCAAACCTCTTAGTTTTTGAGTAATCCTGTTAACAGACAAACAAACAAACAAACAAGGGTGAAAACATACTCTCCTTATCGGAGAGAATAAGGCGGCATGTGAAAAATTAAGTCGTGGAAAATAGAAAGGAAGGCAAGGGGAGACGAAAGGAAATTAATGAAAGTGACAGGGAGGAATTTTAACTTTTTAAATCTGATGACGTATTCTTTCTGGATATATATATATATATATATATATATATATATATATATATATATATATATATTATAAAAAACAGAACGGAGGAAGGAAAAACAAATGAGTAAAAAAAAAAACAATCCATACACCAGATTTCTGGCGTCCTCAGCTCATAAAATATCTGTAACAGTTAGACTTGAACAGCTGTGGGTTGAAATTTGGAGGGGAAACAACTCTGGGGAAGGGAATTCGAGAGAGATGCAGTTCGGGGAATGAAAGAATTCCGATAGGCAGAAGTTCTGCAATATGGCTGAGTGATATTCCAGTCACGAGCGCTACCAGATGCCCGTGTAGCACGAGGGAAGGCATGGAGAGGTGGCACCATGGACGCAACTTCGTCTGAGCATTTGCCAAAAAATATCTGTAAAATAATGCAAGGGAGGCAACATTCCTTCTTACTTGCAGGGGAGGTAGTTTATATGTAATGACAGGGTTGTTAATGATTCTAACAGCTTTGTTCTGAATTTTGTCTAGTTGTCTTCCTGCAACCTCTTCACAACTATTCCACAAGGGTGAGCAAAATTCAAGCTGAGAGCGCACATGACTCTTATAAATTATAGCTAACTGCTCATCGGCAAAGAAGTTACGGACTCTGTACAATAATCCAAGTTTCTTTGAGGCGGTTTTAGCAAGTCATCTGACATGACAGGTCCAGCTGAGGGCAATGTTAAGTGAGACACCAAGAATATGAATACTTTTGGAGATGGGAATATTAGTAGCACTGAAAGTAATGTACGAATCAGGCAATATCTGTCTATTAGCAAACTGTATATATTTAGCTTTACTAGCATTAAAAGAGACAAGGTTGTTTTGTCCCCATTCACTGACCGTAGATAGAGCTTGATTTATGGAGATGGCTGTACTGAGCTGAGAGGTAGAGATATTAAACTTTGTAAATGGGTGTCTGAGTGTGAATGAACTATGTAGTGTTGAGTCATCACCATATGAGTGAATGGGATTGTGGGTGACAGATAAGAGATCATTAATATGAACCAGAAATAGGGTTGGCACCAGAACTGATCCCTGCGGTACGCCGGCGTTAATTGAGTGGAAATTCGAATATACATCATCTACTTTTACTCTTATTTTCCTGCCACTAAGATATGAAGAAATCAAAGGAACAAAAGACGTTAGTCCATAGCAAGGGAGTTTGGACAGCAGGGAACGGTGCCATACTCTGTCGAAAGCTTTAGAGATATCAAGAGCTACTGCATGAGTTTCTCCAAAAAGATCAATTGATTGATGGATGGTATGAGTTAAGAGATTGAGTATGTCAATGGTGGATCTTTCGTGGCGAAAACCATATTGCCTATCACTAATTAAGTTGTTGGATTCAAGATGTTTAACAATGTGCTTATTAATTAAAGTTTCAAATATCTTACCAAGAGAAGATGTGACAGCTATTGGTCTGTAATCGGAAGGGTCAGACGAACTTCCTCTCTTCGGAATTGGGTGGATATTGGCTTCTTTCCATGAATTTGGGAATAAAGAAGTACGTATGCATAGTCTGAATAATTTAGCTAGGACAGAGGCAAGTTCAGGGGAACACTTTTCTAAAACAATTGGCAGAATTCCATCTGGGCCTGGAGCTTTGTTGGTAGGTAAATTGTCTAGGATGGATTTTATGCATCTTGTCTGTATTTTAAGTGGCAATTTCGGGAGAATCAAGTTCCAGTACTGGGACATTCTGGCTGGTATCGTCTATGGTAGAGTTTCTGGCAAAGGTACTGGCAGAGATATCTGCTTTCCCATGCGGGTCATTTGTAATGCTGCCATCTGAAGATTTTAGTGGGGGAATGGAAGATGACTTGTTAAAGTTATTATTGAAAGAATTAAGAGTTGACCAGAATATTCTATTGTCATTAGGGTTGTTAAGTAATTTTGATGCTTGCTTTTGAAGAAGGTTTGATTTAGATAGATTTAATACAGCTTTTGCATGATTTCTAGCAATTTTAAATTGGGAGTGATTCAGATGTTTTTTATTTTAAGTAAGAGTTATATGCTAATGACTTTTGGGCTGTTGCTCTGGCACAGTTGCCATCAAACCATTTTGGAGAGTTGGATCTTTTAGTGAACTGTTGACTTGGTATGAATAAATCCATACCAGCTAGTATTAAGTCACAAATGTGGGACTGGGTAAAATTGGGATCACTAGAGAAGAAAGACTGCCATGGAATGTCAGCAAGATAATTTCTATATCCATCCCAGTCTGCCCTATCAAAGTGCCATCGGGTTCAGAACGGGGAGGTGTGGGAGGGTTAACTAATGAGGCTTTGATGAGATTGTGGTCAGAGGATCCAAGTGGTGACAGTACCTCTATCCTGTATTGATCTGGATTATTTGTCATGAATAAATCCAAGAGATGGGCATTATGGTCAGGATTATCAGGTATTCTGGTTGGTTGCTTTACCAACTGGGTGAGATTAAACGATTCCGCAAACAGCTTGCACTCAAGACCAGTGTCGTCAGTCCGGGCAGAATGCAATAACCATTCAACATTATGTGTGTTAAAATCACCCAAAATGGTAATTTCGGTGCCAAGGGGCAAGGTTATGGTTGCTCAACTGAGTGGATATGGAATCAAATACACTGTGTTCCGAAGAAGCACTGGGGGAGCGATAAACTACACAAATATATTTGGTAATGTTTTGACAATTTAGTTTATATAATGAGTAATCAAAACTGGATGAAGTGAAGTTTAAAATAGTGTCAACTGCATATTGGGATTTGATATAAGAACAGGTGCCGCCCTTGTTACGGAAATTTGTAAGGAGATGGTAACCGGGAAAACAAAATGGAGATATATCGGTAGAGGGTGAGATTTGTGCTTCTGTGAAGAAAAGGGCGAAAGGGGATTTGGACTGAAGGAAAAAATGAACTGAGTTTAAATTTGTGGTAAGGCTGCGGATGTTGGTAAAGAATAAGGCCGCACTGTCACTTCTTCGCTGTCGAGCATTCCCGGCAATAGCAACAGTCGCTGCCGGCACAGTCGCTTGATGGCGACCGGGAGGACCCTGTGCCGCCAGCCCTACCCTGCCGGTGGTGGCAATCCGAGGTACCACCTCATTTGATAATAAAATTGCAGCGGCCATTACTAAAGACGTGAATAGGTGTGATGTGATGCGCATGTAGTGTGGTGTAGACAGTTGAAGGTAGAGGTATTATGAGAGCATGCTGGCCTACTCTCTGTGTAAATGAATGCACTGAGTTTTGTTCAGCAATGGGAGATGGTCAGGATCAAGTCCTGAGGGCTGGTGAAACAGGAGCTACAGCTCTCCCTATCACGGAGAGGTAGATAAGGAAACAGACTAACAGATATATGTACCGGTATGCCTCTCTCTATATAAAAAGCTGAAATGACGAACGCGCCTATCTCGGGAACCAATGGAGATCCGAAGCTGAAATATTTTGCACACACTTCTGGCATCATGGGGAACGTTTTCAGGCATAAATAACTGAAATCGTTTACTTCAAAATTCTGGTCGATTTTTGCTACATCAATTTTTGCTTCACTGCCAAGGAACAGAGATCACATGAGCAGCTACGACACCAATCAATTCTATTTGTGATCCTTCAAGTTTGCATTACGACTGTTTTTCTTTGGAAGGGTTTAGTGGATATCCTGGTAACATAAATGGCCATAGGCGGCTTGTGACGTCAAAGGAGTCAAGGGGCCGATCACGACAGCGGACTTGCCCGGGTGTGTGTGTGTGTGTGTGTGTGTGTGTGTGTGTGTGTGTGTGTGTGTGTGTGTGTGTGTGTGTGTGTGTGTGTGTGTGTGTGTGTGTGTGTGTGTGTGTGTGTGTGTGTGTGTGTGAGAGAGAGAGAGAGAGAGAGAGAGAGAGAGAGAATCAGTAACAACGGCATCCCATACAACGTCAGGTAATTACAGGGAACCATCACAGCAATTAACCCTACAGCAAAGGCAATTACGCCCTTCATTACCAAAGGTCCTCCCTCAGCTGAATAAAATCGTCCAGCGGCAGCAAGAATAAACTGGAAAAAAAAAATCGTCGTCCTTAGAGTGCAATAAATAATGAAGGTTATTTATACGAGTAATTCATTCTAGAGATAAGTATCATCTTGTCGCGGAAAATAAAAATAAAAAAATCGCTAGAAGGAAGTGGAGTCAGTTTCGATCTATTGTAAAGTCAGTCTTCAGCTGAGGAAAATCGTCCGGGGAATCAAAAATATATGGGAAAAATCGCTGCCCTCACTATGGAAGGGTTGGTGGAAGTCGTGCATTAATTCCTTCCCAGCTGAAGGAAATCGTCTGAGGGTAGAAAATAATACATATAAATTGCCCTCTGTGAAATCGTCTAGGGGATTTGTTTGTAATTCCTTCTGGACCTAAATAAATCGTCCGGAAGCTGTTTTAACCCCTTCTATCCGGTGACGTGCTTTAGTGATTCGTTCTTCCTACCTTCAGACGATTTTATTCAGCTTAGGGGAGTACGTCCACGGATCTATAGCTATTCCTCTCCTTCACTCTCTCTCTCTCCCTGTCTTTCTGGAACACACATTGCATTTCCCTTTTGTATCTCCCTGTCCCCCTCCCTCACTCTCCCTCCCTCCCTCCCTTACACCCACCCTTCCACTCCCAGCCTCTCTCCCATCTACTCCCCCGCCTCATCTGCATCCCATCTCACTTCACAGCCTCCCAATCTCTCTGCCTGCTCATCCGTCCACCTTCCCTCCCTCTTCTTCTCTCCCTCCCTCTTCCTCTCTCTCCTTACTCCTTTGTTTCCCTTATTTATTCCTTCTTACTTTCATTTATACGTTTTATTTCGCGATTCTCTTACCTCTTCTCTTGGTCTCTAAAACTTTATTCCTTCTTCTATATTCATACTTCTTCCTTCCTTCCTTTCTCCTGTCTTCATTTTTATTCTGCTTCCTCTAGTCTTCTTTTCCTTACTCTCATGCCTTGCTTCCTACTTTGCTTTTACATTCTTTCCTTCATTTTTATTCTCCTTCGTATATAAAGAGGATATGGAAAAGCTAGAAAGAGTGCAGCGAAGGATGACAAAGATGATACCTAGATTGAGAAATAAACCGTACGAGGAACGTTTAGAAGCCCTGAATCTCTTTACCCTAACAAAACGGAGGATACGAGGAGATTTAATTCAAGTATTCATGATATTCAAAGGACATGATAACATGGCTGGCGATAAATACTTCACAGTTGATCACTCGAACTACACCAGCGGCAATGGGGATAAAATAATTGGCAAACGATTCCAGTCGCATGAAGCTAAGCATTTCATCTTCAATACAGTTGTAAATATATGGAATAAATTGCCCTCCAACGTAATA
>NC_136977.1:55163503-55243503 GCF_032717465.1 Coenobita brevimanus
TGTGTGTGTGTGTGTGTGTGTGTGTGTGTGTGTGTGTGTGTGTGTGTGTGTGTGTGTGTGTGTGTGTGTGTGTGTGTGTGTGTGTGTGTGTGTGTGTGTGTGTGTGTGTGTGTGTGTGTGTGTGTGTGTGTGTGTACACAAAAATAAACACCTTTCCTCCGATTTCAACCATCACAGGTGGAAGCGATGAGGGTCGGCCAAGAGAATGACCTAATGGTTTTGTTAACAGGTCAAAGGTCAAATTCACGGGGCTTGATCAAATTCTCGCCTAGCAATATCAACTCTGACAGTTTCAATTAGATTCAAACCAAACGTGGTGGACAGGTTGAGGTTAAGGCATGAACGAAGTGAAACAATTTTGAAATTAATCTGTCAGAGGTGGTAAAAGAAGAAAGACAGAAAGAAAGAAAGCTGCTTCGATCCGATTTGGAACTTAACAATTATTTTATAGAACAGGTCGAAGGTCAGGGTCACATGTAAGGTCAACTTGTGTAGTTTTTATCCCTTTTAAACCAAACTTGGTGGAAGGGTTCACGATAAGGCAAGAACAAAGGCGATTTATTCTGAGAACACAGGGGAAATTCCAGGAACCAACGTCGCTGGGCAGAGGCAAATATTCGGCCCTTAGACTAATTGGCTGACGCGGGTATTTCACTCCCTGTGCTCCTTCCCATTTCCCTATTTTTATCTTCCCCTCTCTCAAATTTCGCTCTTTCTCTCCCCACCACTTTCCCCACTCTTTCTCTAATCTGTCTCTTCCCTTCTCTCACTTCTGTCTCCTATTTTGTATCTAAATTTCTCTTTTCTTTATTTATTTCCTTCATCCTTTCTTTATCATCCTTTTCTCTTTCCGTAATATTCATTTTCCTACTAATTTTCCCACTTCCTTTATCATTACTTTTGCTTTATTTTCTTTACTTTCTATGATGATGCTTTTCTTCTCTCTACTCTCTCTCTCTCCATCTATCTATCTATCTACCTATCCCATACTGGAAAAGACACTAAACAAGCTATTCCACCTCTTAACCAATAAAATTTCACCAGTCCCTTTTTTCCTCTCGCCAAACACACACACACACACACACACACACACACACACACACACACACACACACACACACTCGACAACTTCCATTTCGGCCAATCAGCAATCCTCATTTTTCCCATCAACAGAAGCCATTTATAGGAAGCATTACCTATTCCTAATCAATTTTACCCCATCAGAGAGCAGTATCCCCCCCCCTTCTCTCTCTCTCTCTCTCTCTCTCTCTCTCTCTCTCTCTCTCTCTCTCTCTCTCTCTCCAGTATCAGCCAATGGAAAAGCAAGAAACTCGAGATCTTTTTCCATTTCAACTCAAGTCTAGGATGCAAATCGGTAATCTCTCTCTCTCTCTCTCTCTCTCTCTCTCAAGCAATTACCAACTTCCATATTATCACGTAACATTAAAAACAGTATGAGCCAGGACCGTATTTTCTGACCGTATAGGAGGCTTCGCATTGCATTATCCTTAGCGATTTATCATTATTAACACTGTCTCGTATACTCAAAAATATTCGCATCACTAACATGAAAGAGGACGCTGAGGTACAATACACAGAATAAATCGCTAAAGATGAGGCGTTACGCAATCTCCAGAGCCAGCTAGAATACGCCTTCCAGTTCACTATTACCCCTATCAAGACTTACAGGGCTCCGAGGCTGGGAAATGGGAGTACTTTGAAGACTGTGTGAACTTTGACTTTTAGATACTTTCCTTTCCTTGCACAGGCTTTTGCTTAGTCCTGGTATTATCTCTGGACATTTTCACTCTACTCCCTGCCTTTTTATCTATTTTAACCCCTTCGATACGAGCACGTCTTGTGGTATTCTGTTTTTGTGTTTGTCTCCAAGCGAGGGTATTCAGTGAGGAGATAGTTACTTCTCTTTGTGGGGTGAACATACAGCCTCGGTTCGCCCTATCAATAACAAGGTTCTTTTCTTTGTGGGGTGGTTCATTACGGCCTTGGTTCACCCTACCAATAACACGGTTCTTTTCATGAGGGGTGGTTCAGTACAGCCTTGATTCATCCTATCAAATAACAAGGCTCTTTATGAAGTGGTTCAATACAGCCTTGGTTCACTCTATCAAGGTTCTTTTCTTTGTGGGGTGGTTCAATACAGTCTCGGTTCACCCTACCAGTAACAAGGTTCTTCTCTTTGTGGGGTGGTTCATTACGGCCTTGGTTCATCCTATCAATAACAAGGTTCTTTTCTTTGTGGGGTGGTTCAGTACAGCCTTGGTTCGCCCCGTCGGTAAAGTTCTCTTCTCTAAGCTGAATAAAATAAACAAATGTAATAAGGTAATCAGAATCAACCATTATTTTCCATCTGTCGGTACCGGTCAACATTCAAGCTCCCATGATTCATTCTCAGCTGAATAAAATCGTCTGGAATTAGCTGGGATGAAATACTGGGGAAGAAGACACCATGAGAGGGTAAGGGTATGTAGGAGGGGGAATACTGAAGTGAAATGAGTGTTGTGGGGTGAGGGGGAGAGGAAGACGAGGGGAGAATGGGAGAGGAGGATGGGGGGAGAATGGGAGAGGAGGACGGGGGGAGAACGGGAGAGGAGGATGGGATGAAAATGGGAGAGGAGGATGGGGGGAGGATAGGAGAGGAGGATGGGGGGAAAATGAGAGAGTAGGATTGTCGGGGAGAATGGGAGAAGAGGATGGGGAGAATGGGAGAGGAGGACAGGGGGGGGGGAGGAATGGGAGAAGAGGATGGGGGTGGGGGATGTGGGAGGAGTGTTTGGGGGGAGAAAGTGGAGTGAAGGAGGGAGAGAAAAAGTTTGTGGGAAAGGTCAAGGTCGTGGGTGTGGGGAGAAGGGAGGGAGGTAGAAGGGAAAGATGAGGGAGGAAGAAGGGAAGAAGGAAGGAGGAGTGGGAGGGAGGAAGGAGGGGCAGGTAAAGTATAAGACGGACAGGGTTATGGAAGAGAGTTGTAAGGAAGCTGAGAGAGGGAGCGGTTTTCTGGGGTAGGGAGACGAGATCATGGGGAAGGAGAGGAGATATGGGGGAGGATAAGTGGGAGAGGGAAGTACGTGTGGGAGGGGGGAGTAGGTGTGGGAGAGGGGGAGGTGTGGGTGAGAGGAAGGAGTTATGGAGGGGAAGAAGATGCGGCGGAAGGGGGAAAAGGATGTGAGAAGGGGCAAGGGTGGCGGAGGGGAGGAAATTTGGGGGAAGTAGTGGGGAGGGGAGAGGTGTGGGAAAAGGGGGGAGGGTGTGGTGGAAGGGGAGGAGGTGTGGTGGAGGGGGAAGAGGTGAGGGGGTGGGGGAAAGGATTTGTTAGGGAGGAAGAGACGGTGTGGGAGAAGGAAATATGTGGGGGAGGGAGAAAAGACGTAGGGGAGGAGGCGAATGGAGTGACGAAGGGGTAAAAGATACGTATGGGAGGGGGAGGGGGAGAGAGAGAGAGAGAGAGAGAGAGAGAGAGAGAATTACAGCACGTGGGAAAATTATGAAGACAGAGCCAGAACTAAGGGAAGTGAGAGAAGTAATGAGAAAGAGAGATAATAAAGAAAGAGAAAGTGAGGGTCAGGGATGAGTGAGAGATCTGGGAGAAACTTTTAATTACTTAGCTGGAGAGAAAATGGAGGGAGGAGGGAGGAGGAAAGGTGGGAGGGAGGAGTGAGAATGGATTGAGGAAGAAGTGAGAAAGGAGGGAGGAAGATGTGAGAGAGGAGGGTGGGAGGAGTGAGAAAGGAGGGAGGAAGATGTGAGAGAGGAGGGAGGAAGAAGTGAGAAAGGAGGGAGGAAGATGTGGGAAAGGAGGGTGGGAGGAGTGAGAAAGAAGGAAGGAAGATGTGAGAAAGAAGGGAGGAAGGAGGGAGAAAGGACTGAGGGAGGAGGGAGAAAGGACTGAGGGAAGAGGGAGAAAGGAGGGAGGAAAAGTGTGAAAGGAGGGAGGAAGGAGGGAGAAAGGAGAGGGGGAAGGAGGGAGAAAGGAGGGGGGAAGGAGGAGGGAAAGAAGGGAGGAAGGAGTGAGAAGGATGGAGGGAGGAGGGAGAAAGGAGGGAGGAAATGTGTGAAAGGAGGGAAGGAGGAGTGAGAATGGAGGGAAGATGGAGTAAGAAAGGAGGAAGGTGGGAGGAAGGAGGGAGAAAGGAGGGAGGGAGAAAGGAGGGAGGGAGAAAGGAGGGAGGTTAACTTGGTGGGGGAGTGGGGGAAGGAGAAAGGAAGGAGGGTCAATGGGTGGATGGAAGGGAGGAGGAATGAGAAAGGAGAAAAGGGTGGGAATGAAGGAGGGAAGAAGGAAGGGTTGGAAGGAAACAGAGAAGGATGGAACAGAGAGAGGCAGGGTAGGAAAGGAGGAAGAAGGGTGAGTTGGAGGAAGACTTAATGGGAGGGAAGAATAAATGTTTCCGTACGTAAAATAAACGAGAGAGAGAGAGAGAGAGAGAGAGAGAGAGAGAGAGAGAGAGAGAGAGAGAGAGAGAGAGAGAGAGAGAGAGAGAGAGAGAGAGAGAGAGAGAGAGAGAGATGCCATGGAAATTTAGTAAGGAAAGTGAGAGGTGGGAAGGAGGAGGTGAGGATGTACAGGTGAAGAGGGAAAATGCAGGTAGCACCGATATAATGCAGGGAAAGGGAAGGCTGAGTTGAAGCAGTGGCAATGCGGGAGAGACACAATTCATATCTATTTCAAGTAACCAGTGCAAAATTTTACAAAACGTTTAGTGAATTGATACTTTAACATTTTCAGTCCGATGACGAATTTATTGCAGTTTTGCTGCATTGAGACGGTATTATTCATCCTGAGCGATACATTTCTAAAGGGACGATTCAGGAATTCTTTCACTACCAATAAAGTGGGCTTTGTGAACGCGTGACGAGCGAACGAGCGCCATGTTATTATAATATAAAATTATAGATGGTATCTCTGATATTTAATTGCTACAGCTGATGCCAAATACACAGTGTTACGACGGAAAATCCTTTTTAAATCAAATCCATACTTGAGGCGATAGCAAATTACAGCCGAACACTAAAACTCGAGAATCCATGGGGTTCCTACGCGTGTTTGGGTGAGTTTTTAGTTGGTAACAAAATTATCAGAATGAATGTAACATATGCAGAAAGAATTTCAACTCTACTTCACATACGAGTTATGTTACTAGCTTCTGCTCAGCGTGACGGTCGGGGTTGGGTCGGGCCGGGCCGCTCATTTCCAAACTTAACATGAGTAAACATCGCTCGGTCGTAGCGTGCGAGTCCTCACAGACTGAATGAAATCGACTAGTGGGGTGAACTCATCAGCGTAAAATTGGAAGGATCACTGCGTACTGTCATCTGCATGAACCCAGCTACAAACTGCAGATTTCAAGGATGAATTGCCCCTGAACATTAATTTCGTATCATATATATATATATATATATATATATATATATATATATATATATATATATATATACACTCCTATGTATGTAATTTACTACAACTTCGCACATGTTGATTTGTACATTTTATGAACACGTAGCCATCCCACCTCCCACTCACGCATTTACAGGCAGACATCAATATGGCCAAGCTGTGTTTACAAACATTCGCCTGGATGGGTCTCTTTACAGATGGCATACCATGCAAACCTAAACGAATACAATGAATTTATTGAATGATATGGCTGAAATTTTGAATTATCTATCTTTATGACCCTCAAATAAAATCCACCAAGAAAAGTACTACTCAATTACCTTCCTATAATGAAGTGATACTGTGATGTGATGTGTAAGGCGATGGTGGTGATGGATGAGGAGGTGGTGGTGACGTGTCAGGTGATGGGGGTGACGTATGAGGTGGTGGTGGTGACGTGTGACGGGTTGAAGGAGAAAGCAGGGAGGGAAATGGCGGCAGTGGTCCCCTTACCGACACTTGCCCCTTGCCAGAGATTTATATATTATACAAGTCAAAGATTTATACAAGTCTCTGATGCCTATTTCTTTGACTTAGATATCATGTAAAGCAGACAACATTTATACTGTTCATATTTCCACTTACAGTAGCTGCAGTGTGGACAAGCCAATCTTTGAGGTTTATTGCAATGGATGAATGTTGGTTTATGATGTTGCTTCCTACTGCAGTCTTCTCTGTTCTACTAACGCAATACCTGTTTTAATAATGATATGGTTCTTTGTGTGTATAAATGATTAATGGTGTCAGAGGCTTCCAACATCCATTCATCACTTTCATAATGAAGGAATAAACTATGGTGGCAAAACCTTTAGAAGTGCGTTTTTTCATAATATTTAAGTTGATTCACAAATATGTATCATCTGGTATAGCACTGTACTTCCCAGGCAACGGGTATTATGTTTCACTCAACGTCAGAGAGAATAGATACATACCACTGGATATAAACAATCAATTAAACTTTATATGGATTACTCCTCTCTCTCTCTCTCGTCCTGTAAACCATAATACCCGCTCACCTGTTCCAAAACTCTCCCCTAAACTAAATACAATCGTACGAAGGTAGCAAAAATAAAATACAAAAAAGGCGTCACCAAACAAGAAGGAAAAGAAAAAAGACACGAGAGAACCAGACGCAAAGAATAAATATCAAGAAGGAAGGAAATATGACGCAAGAGAACCAGTCAGAAAGACTAAATATCAAGAAGGAAGGAAATACGACACGAGAGAAGTATATTTACCCATCAATATTTCTCTGGCCACGGCATATACTGTACCTCATTCAGTCGGGCTAAGGGCAGCGGTGACCAGGCTTCAAGGGTATCCAATGTACGGCTTTGATGAGGGGGTGGGAGGAGGAAGGTGGGGAGAAAGGAGGGGACGTGAGGCGAGGTACGGGGTGGAGTGGTTGTGTGTGTGTGTGTGTGTGTGTGTGTGTGTGTGTGTGTGTGTGTGTGTGTGTGTGTGTGTGTGTGTGTGTGTGTGTGTGTGTGTGTGTGTGTGTGTGAGAGAGAGAGAGAGAGAGAGAGAGAGAGAGAGAGAGAGAGAGAGAGAGAGAGAGAGAGAGAGAGAGAGAGAGAGAGAGAGAGAGAGAGAGATTTGACAAGGGTGGGGATGAAGAGACATGGATACTGAAAGGATGGGGAGAGAAGGAGAAGGGGAGAAGGGAAGGGGAAGGAAGGAGGGGAGGAGGCAAAGGTGTGGAGGGTAGGGGAAGGGGAAAAGTGCAGGGGGATAGAGTTAGGGTGGGAAAGGGAGGGGAAGGGAGGAGACGAGCAGGGGTAGATGGAAAGGGTAGAGATAGCAGGGGAGAGGGACAAATGCTGGGGAGGAGGCAAGAGTAGAAGAGGAGGGGGGGGGGCAGTGCTGGAGAGGGAGGCAAAGGAGCCAAAGAGGGGTTACAAGGGAGGACAGGAGGGAAGGGGAAGTGAAAAGGGAGGAGGTGAGCCGGAAAGAAAGGGGAAAAAAGGGGATAGGTGGAGAAAAAGGGAACAGAGAGGGTAGATGGAGGGATGAGAAGGGAAGAGGTGAAGAGGAAGGGAGAGGGGGGACAGGTGAAATGGGAGAGAGCAGAGGGCAGGTGGAGGGAAGGGGAGAAGGGAGGTGGAGGGTGAAGGAGAGAGGGGAGAGGCGGTGTGGGAGGGAGCAGAAGGGAGAGGTGGAGAGGGAAGAAAAGGGGAGGGGATGGTGGGCTGGGGTAAGAAGACAGCGGGAATGGGGAAGGGGAAGGGGAAGGGGAGCGGGAAGGGGAAGGAGAAGGAGAAGGGGAGAGGGAAGGGGAAGGGATGAAGTATGAATGGAAATACACCGAGTAACCAGTTCAAAAGGAATTAAAATAATGAAGGGAAGGGAAAATAAGGGAGACGGAAGGGAGTAAACGAAACCAAGAAGACATGGCAGGGGAGGGGAAGAGAAGGGAGTATGTATGAATAGAAAGGAGTCGAGTACTTAATTATGGGAAACTAAAATAATAATGAGCTCTGTAACTATCCTGTGGACAATCACTAGTCTCCACCTACAGTTTTTTAGAAAGACCTTGACCCCATTGGGGAGATTCCGAATTTATTTTTAATAAAACGAAATAAACTCGTAAGAATCGGTCTGCCAAGTTTCACTTTCAGAATACTTGCTCAGGTCCCGCTGAAATCTCCATTAGACATGACCACCTTATCTCCTTCACCTATAATACTGATAAGACTTTCTGCCACTGCACGTAAATAATTTGGAACTTTTTTTCAATCAGCAATGGCCTATGCCAGGACACATAACCTGGGTCCTTCAGATTCCATCCACAGCCTCCGGTTCCCCTGGAATCGTCGTGAATCTTTGTGGCCGGAATAATAATAATACCAGCAAAAACAAGTCTCTGCCTACGTAATAGGTGGAGACTAACTAGAACTCTGTTACTGTCCTGCAGATAGTCACTATTCTCCATCTACTGTTTCTTGCAGTGACTTTGACCCCATTGGGGAGATCTGGATTTTTTTCCTATCAGCAATGGCCCATATCAAGACACATAACTTGGGCCATTCAGATTCCTTATGCAGGTGGTATTGAAATCTCCAGTAGTTACGACTACCTTATTTCGTTCACAACGTAATCCTGATATGACTCTTTCTGACACGCCCTTCCACTGCGCATAAAGGATTTGGATTTTTTCCCTATCAGCAATGGCTCAGGCGAAAACACATAACCTGGGCCCTTCAGATTCCTTGCGCAGTCGCCAGTTCTCCTGGAATTGTTGCGAGACTCTGAGGTAGGAATAATAACTAGAACTCTGTAACTGCCCTGTGGACAGTCACTAATCTCCACCTACCGTTTCTTACAATGACCCTGATCCCATTGGGGAGATTTGGATTATATTTTTTAAACGAAATAAGCTCTTAGGAAGCAGTCCGCCAAGTTTCATTTTCAGGTTACCTGCTGAAGTCCCGCTGAAATCTCCAGTAGACATGACCACCTTATCTCCTTCACTCATAAAACTGATATGACTCTGCCACTGCACGTAAAGGACTTGTCTGTTTGTTTTCTATCAGCAATGGCCCATGCCAGGACAAATAACTTTGGCCCTTCAGTTTCCTTCCACAGCCTCTGGTTCTCCTGGAATCGCTGCGAGACTCTGAAGCTGGAATAATAATAAGCCAGCAATAACAAAAGTCTCCACCTATGTAATAGATGGAGACTTAATAACAACACCCCAAAACAAGAGAAACGGAGAGGATATTTAACTTCAACAACAGGACTGCGGGAAAGAATAACGACACCACATAAACAAAGCAATTAAAAAAGAAATACGCTCCTAACACACAATTAAGTTTAATTTATCGAACAAAACGGCGCCGTACCGAAACGAAAATGAATCGAGTCTGGCCGTGTGCTATGCGGAAATTGCCTTTTTGAAAGTTGTAAAATAAATGGCACCATGACTCGATATCGCGTTTTCAGTTAACCGCTGGAGAAATGGCCAATCAGGGAAGAGGTGGGCGGGGCGTGAGAGGACCAATGGCAACGCACTGGGGCGGTAACACAGAACGTGAGTAGTAATGAACGAACACTGTGTGATATCTACAAATGGCTCGGGTAATTGGAATTTCTGTTTGTTTCATTACCTTCCAGAGTTCACTGCACTGTCCTTTGTATGTGGAAAGATGGTATCGATATCGTTAATAATACCGGAAGAAATCCTTGCCATCTTTGCCATCCGTACCACCGCTTTCACCATCCATCACCATCGTTTAAATCAACAAAGCCCATTAGTTATCAAGTGTATCAACGCCATCGGGGGAAAAAATCATATGATGGAAAAGAACAAGAAGTCTACCCTTAACTATCAGCTTTCAGTAGGCTTTCCAATGATGAATAAAATCGTCTAGTGCTGGCAAGTTAGACAGGCTTTCTCCCATGGTATAAACCCTACAATGAAGATGTCATTTTTTATTTATATTTGCTACTACCCGACGATTTATTTATCTTAGGAAGAGCTTATAGTACTGAAATGATTTATTATGGCTGTATATAACCTCCAGTTCGAAAAATTCATCCCTCCCTATCCCAGAGAGAACAGTGGACTTTAGAAGAATGGCAACTTCAACCGGGTTCCTGTTCAAATGAGGTTGGGTACAAAACAATTACAATCTTATCTGCGTCCATTTTATTCCATATTATCATACCATCTTTACACCCCACTCTTTCGCCAATCACAGTTTCTGGCTACCAAGTCGGCACACTACACGCACTCTCCGCAGAAATCCCTTTTTCACTGCTCTCACTCTTGGCCTCTCGCACTCATGTTACACCACAATCTAATTCCCATCTGTGACAAGTGGCCACTAGCACCTTCATGCAATCCTCTTACAACCTCCACACTCAGAGCACTGCTTCATATCAAGGCCTGCATACCATCAGCAACTTTTTTTTTTTTTTTTCGTGGGCCACTCTTCTCTCCACTGCCTTTGGGCATTTACCTCTCTTTTATGTTAAAGCACAGAGATTCTTACACTCTCTCCCATTTCAGGTCTCTCCTACTTACCAGCATGTCACTCTGAGGGTTACCTTTCTCAGCAGCATTCATTTTACTCTTCTCTACGTTTACTGTCACCGGTATTCACAACACACTGCCTCAACTTGCAAAGATCTCGTCCAGTATCAGCAACCAATACGGAATCACAAGCATACATCCGACCTCAGTCACCCTTCACCATTGATTACCACCCTCGCTCATCTTTATCCCCAGCTCGAGTTTTAATCTCTCAAAACTCATATAATCTACTCACACATCTACCCGTGTTACTCTACCATCATAGGAAAAAAAAAAAAAAAAAACTCTTTACAACGGTCAGCAGTTTTCCATGCACGCCAAACAAAAGTAAAGCCTCCATAATCTTTCTCCATTTATTTTGCCATATGCTTTTTTTCAGATCCATAAATAAATACTAAAACTTATCGTTTGTTATCTCCACTATCTGTCTTGCTGTAGATACCTGACCCACACCTGTCACTCCTTAAACCCACCCTGTTCATTACTCAACAGACATTCTGTTATGTTCCTTACCTTCCAAAATCTCCAATATACCGTACCTTCTTTACAACAATGAGATGATGATGATGATGATGATGATGATATGGTGAAAGTGATGATGGTGATTATTATTCCATACATTTGTCCTACATCAACTAGCACGTAATAATAATAATAATAATAATAATAATAATAACTAAATAATAAAACAAATGCACAAGGCATCCCAAACTGTACCCTGCTCCTCCCCCACCCCCATCTACCCCAGCCCCCCAAAAAAAAAAAAAAAAAAAAAAGCTGATTCAGAACTCCAATTATTTATCGTGGAATTTGTTGTCGCGTGGCGGTACAACTTTAATAATTCAGGTATAATTCGGGGCTACGCACAAAGGGAGCCGATCAGAATAATAATTTAATAATCCTGGTACTGTGGATTTAACTGGGAAAATAATCCATAAAAAATATAAACAGCAATGCAGTGGTTGGGGTGGAGGTTCATTTTTACTGGATCTGGGTTCATGGATCGAGTGGCTTTTTGTCGTAACACCTCTTCCTTTGCGATTTATGCTACACATTACACCTCAGTATCCTTTGTACCATTGATGGATTTTATGACGATACTTAATTGGTATAAATAACATACAATAAACAATTGAATTTGGATCTGATCCCTGGGTCATAGGAGTGATTTTGGGAGATTTCGCAATACCTCTTCCTAAGCGATTTAATCTGAACAATACACCTTAATACCCCTCTGTATGTTACGGATGGAAGCTAAGTCAATATGTAAAAGAATTAATTAACTCAACATGCAAAATAAATAGCTAAATAAGAGTTGCTACGAAGCCTCCTCGCCACTTATATGATCCTAACTTTCTATAATTCTGATATTAAATTAAGACATCAATTTCAGTTCATCGGTTTTACTTACTAACAAAAAGATATCTATGTGTAATAATAAAGGAGGCAGGACTGACGCTGAGGCATATCTGTAGAAGAGCACTGATGGACAAGCTATTAAAAACCAGTGTGGGAAGATGCCAGCGAGCCTCTTACTTGTGACGGTATTGAGGAAGCTGTGGGCATTAGATGTAGTTAGTCTGCATGCCACATTCCATAGAGCATTTTGTAGCGAAGTAGAGAAGCCAAATAACCCTTACTATCATCAAGAGCGTAATAAATGTAAGAAATTGGGGGTCTGTCTATCCCTCTGCACTCTCTGCCTATCCATTCATTCATTCACTCATTTATTCATTCATGCATCCACTAACCCATCAGTAGCGTAGAGGTCCGGGGCTAGGCTACCCAGTCCGGACATTTAAGGTAAGATCGACCAGTTGCTCGTCCCTTACCGGTATTACGTTAGCAATAAACACCAATCTATCCATCAGTTCGGTCATGCTCCAACCCATCACCGTCCCGTCAGAAGCGCTGGGGCCCGGGGTTTTCGTAATCCGGACGAAACAGATCCAGAAACAATGAGACAGCATGAAACAGGAGAACTACAAACAGCATGCCCAGGTAAAATAGGCATCACAATTAGGCTACACAGCTTTCAAGTCTTCGGAATCCTGGCTCCATATTAAAGAAATTATCCTCTGCACATTTTTTTTTACACCTATTATTACCATATATCCTAGTGCACACATATCATATAGTTATTCTGTCAACTATATATACTCTTCTTATTCTAACTTGGACTATAAATGCAATCTCCTCATCTTGAATAATAAGGCCTAGTTGTAACAAGAAATAACCACTAGAATATTAATACCAGTTAGGGAGAAGTGCAATGAAAAAAATGTAGGAATATTATGGTACTGTCTTACACTGCGCTACGTGTAATCTGCTGCAACAGGACGAAAATCTGGCCCAGGTTAAAGCGACAGGAGTATAGCAAGTTAGTAACAGAGTGCAAACTGTGAAAAAGTCTTCTCCGTATGTACTTCACGCAAACACCTCTATTGCTTATTAACTCCTCAGCTTTATCAACTTCCACACTTCGCTTTTTCACACATTCCTTTATCACTTTCACTCACTTTCTTGGCCTACCACTCCTCCTCTCACCTTAAGTCTCTCTCACCTATGCCATCCATTTTAATCTGCGTTATCTCCTTCTCTCTCTCTCTCTCTCTCTCTCTCTCTCTCTCTCTCTCTCTCAAGAACCTTTTCCCTCCTTGACTTAACCATGGGGCAAAATTATCTCCACTTAACGTAACTTTCTCTTTCCCCTCCTCCTCCTATCATCATCATTTTCTTCCCTACCTTAATTATTCCCATCTTTCTTGTCATCCCCTTCCCTTCTCCTCCTCCTCTTCCTCTTTTTCTTTTCTCCTCCTCCTCCTCCTCCTCTTTTTCTTTTCTCCACCTCCTCCTCTTCCTCTCCCTCCTCCTCGAAGAGTACTCACCTAGCGTGGTTCATCATGGTGGGGGGCAGGTTCCTTTAGTGCCACCTGAGGGAGAAAAAGAACCAGCATGAATAATCTACAATCACCACCATCATCACCACTACCATCATCATCATCATCATCACCACCACCACCACCACCACCACTATCATCATCATCATCATCATCACCACCATCATCATCACCATCATCATCATCATCATCATCACTATCATCATCACCACCATCATCATCATCACCACCATCACCACCACCACCACCACCACCATCACCACCACCATCATCATCATCATCTTTTCCCATCGACATATATTTTCAAGAGGAATTATTCACGAAGTGGCACCTGGGGACAGAGTACATGAATAATCTACTCTAAATTATCCTGGGAAATTATCATACATTAAAGCCAGACATATTTCCACAAGAATTTTACCCATTTGAGCCCAGTGACCTCAGAATAGAACAGGACTGGGCATTTTCGAACGTTAATACAGAAAGGAATCCCAGAGCCTATGAGCTTCGCGACTATGAGCCGATAGGGGGAGGGCAGTACGCTTAGCACTCTCCCAGCACAATCCTTCCCACAGGAACCCTAGGAGCTAATGGGTTAAGTACAGGCAAATCTATCAGTTTCTTTAATCAAACGGATCTACGTGGAAGAGCAATTTTATGTGGAAGTCAATGTAATTATCAGTTTCAATAATTAAACAGGAAAAAGGAATTACCGGTGTTATGCAGTAATTACCCGGGTCAAGTAGTAATTACTAAGGTCACAGTTATCAGGGACATATAGTAATTAACAGGGTCAAACTAATTACCAGGGCCACAGTAATTACCAGTCACAGTAATTACTAGGGTCAAACTGTAATTCGAAGGGCACAGTACTTACCAGGGTCAAACAGTAATTACCAGGATCAAACAGTAATTATGCAAGCACCTGTCATTCCCCAGGTGTGTGTGTGTGTGTGTGTGTGTGTGTGTGTGTGTGTGTGTGTGTGTGTGTGTGTGTGTGTGTGTGTGTGTGTGTGTGTGTGTGTGTGTGTGTGTGTGTGTGTGTGTGTGTGTGTGTGTGTGTGTGTGTGTGTGTCAGTCATAGCCCACTAATTTGCCGGCCATGTTTAATTATCGCCGTTATGAGGTGATGTACGAGCGATGATAATGATGATGGAATTACGGTACGCTCTCATCATCAGTTCACTCACCTGGGGCTGAATGTGACGGAAGGTGATTAGGAGGAGGGGTGGGGGTGAAGGTAGTGGGAAGAGAAAGTGAGGTATGGGAGGAAACGAGGATCATGAGGGAGTGAAGGGTCAGGTGATGGTGAGGAGGGGACGAAGATGAGAGGGTTGAGATTTGTGAGACGAGAGAGTTGAGATTAGTGAGAAGGGGGTGAAGATGAGTTAAGTGAAGGTGACAAAAAATACTGAGGTCAAGGCTGAGGTCATGGAGTATGAGTGAAGATGAGGGAAAGTGATTTATTTGATGTTTGAGGAGAGAGAGAGAGAGAGGAAGGTGGATGGGAATGACGTCGAGGGAAGGTGACTTGAAGCAGAGATTGGGTTGAGGGGAAGGGCAAAGTGATGGTGAGGGATATGGAAGTGAGGGAAAGTGACAAGAAGCATGGGTAAGGGAAAGCAAAGGTGAGGAAGGGAGGGAAACTAAGGTCACAGTGGGAGAATGAAGGTGAAGGGGGGAAGGGATGGACTTGGGTGGGGTCAGGGAGGGGGAAGGATGAAGTGATGGTGAGGCAAAGTGATCATATAGTTTTTACTCTAACTTGCCCTAAAATTGCCATCTTTCCAGCATGCATTCTGAACTACAGCGAGAGACTAAGACTAGAATACGATGCTAGTCAGGAAGAAGTGCTATGGAAGGGATGGAGAGCCTTACCATTGCCTTTTTGTCGCTGAGCTACGGGAAATAAGCTACTCGAGGACGAAAATCTTGGCCAAGTTAGAGTTAAAGCAATATAGCCTAATGGTTGGGGTCAGAGGGGAAGGTCTGGGGTGGGTGGGAGGGGAAGTGATGGAGAAAGTGAGCACTAAATTTTCATCACTTCACATTCAGGGATACAAAGTGTGTCATTCATTTTCAACTCAAAGTAAAACAGTGAAAATTACACGATCGTTATAACTGCCCCATCCATCACCTAACACTTCTATTCAGTTAAAGAGATATTTTGCTCTGGGGGAGTTAGATATATTGCCATCGTTAACAACTGCAGATCGTTCCTTTGGTAAATAAAATCGTTTGGTAATAGCGAGAATAAACTTCAGTACATACAGCATAGGACTGAGGGCGTATAAAAAAAGGTAAGATCAATGTGAGCATCAAATTATCTACTCTTTATAGTCATTACGCATTAGTTCTCCTTTTCTTCAGTATAAATGGAAAGTGGTGGAGACGGACGCCTTCACGTGGTGGCATTAATATAGCCTGGCGACTAGGGTAAATTTTCATTCTTGACAAATTTTGTGCAGAAACGAATCTACCAACGTAAATGTTAGTAAATGGTTGCCACACAAGAAAACCCATTTATATGAGAATGCTATTCAAAGGATTACATTAAAAAATAGATATAAACAGAACTGATATGACCTTAGTTAGTCTATTCACTCTTCTTCCTTATTATAGATTTATAGGAAAATTAAGTCACTCGGTGAAGAAAAGTACTGGTAGTGTAATTATTATGGTATACGGGAAGTTTGCTGAATAATGATGATGTCTCCAATTAACAGCTGTATTAATCCTTGTTATACCTATTAACTTTTAATCACAAATATGTGTATGATATTTTTCTTATACCAATCATTTGCTACGATATACTATTTCTTCCTTGAATCGTTAATTTTGCCACTGTGGAAAAAAAGGTTAATTGAAAAAGTCAATAATGAGCAAACATGTACTTCTTCCAATCTTTTTAATACCATATCTGACGATTTAACATTCGCATGTATGTCGCTGTTGGTGCTCAGTACCCTCCCGGTCAGTGTCACCGTGCAGACCCAACAACCGCAGTAACCACCCCTGCACGGTTGTCCTGGTCAGCGAACCGATGTTACCCTGCGGCAGCGCCTCGCCGCGACGAAGAATGCGAAAATTTGGTTGCTGGATGGACGCTGCACTTGCGTCTCTCCTACCAGTTAACAGGGGCACCACAGCAGGCTCCACATCTCCCCGTTATTTGGCTTTATGATTACCACCCAGAACATTAGTCTCATATAAGTAGGCTAAATACATTCTTGTTTGAAACCATTCGCCATAGTTTTGCTTCTTTGACCGAGTTTTTTCAAACAGTGAAAGGAAAACCGAAGAATGGACAACAGGGGATGGGGCGCGTATCCAGATCTATGTGATGACGTCACCAGCCAGAAGACAGACCTTCTCCAATATTGTGGGTGACCTTGACTAGCCCCTCACCCTCACCCACCGACAGCCACCCAAACTCTTCACCCATTTATCACTTTTCTCCCATTTACCTTTTTAACTCTTTCAGTCCGGTTCTTCTTTCTCTCTCTCTCTCTCTCTTTCTCTCCCTCTCTCCAGACGGTTTTATTTAGCTTAGGAAAGACTTACAACTGGAGCGGTTACATAACACCTTCATTAACCCATCCATTCCTATGGGTCCTTTCAAAATTGAGTAAAATCGTCTTGTAGAGGATTAATATATGACGTCTTTGGGCTGGAGGAGTTAATATGACCCCCCGACCCCCTCAACCCCGTCCCTCCTTCTCACATGTCAGCCATCGATTATTTTACTACACCTTACCATCCCTCCTTCCTTCCTTCTTTTCCTTCACTCTTCCCATCCGTTTCTCATCCTATCCAACCTCTTTCATTTTATCATCCCTCCTTCATCCCACTCCACCTCCCATTATCTCATTCCATATCCCTCACGCCATCCCACCTCCCCTCATCCTATCCAACCTCTCCTCATCCTACCCCACCTGCCCTCATCATATCCCACCTCCCCTCACCCCATTCTATCTCCATTCACCCATTCATTCACGTATCCCTTAATTATTATAACCAGGCCCCCATCTCGCATAATCTCTCTCTTTCTCTCCATTTCATTCCTCCTTGAAAACTTTTTCCTATAACTTCACCCATCCTCCCCTCCCCTGTCCCTCCTCTTCCCCTGTCTCCTGTTCACCGTCCCTTCCCCCCTCAACCTCTACTCCCTCTTCCCTTCACCTTTCTTCCTCCTCCTCTCCCCTCACCTCTGCACCCCCTCCTCTCCTTCTTTCTTTCCCCTCCCGTCGTAAAATTTCTCTCCCATCCAGTTAACCTCTCATATCTTTTTCTACTTCAGTCCTCCTCCCTTCCCCTGGCCATTTTGTCTCTGTCGTCCTTCACTGCCCTTCCTTTCACCTCTGCCTTCCTCCCCCAACCTCTCCCCTCCATTTCACCTCTCTTCTTCCCTCCCCCCAAAGTCTCTCCCCTCTATTTCTCCCCTCTTCTTCCCTCCCCTCCCCTCTCCATCAAACAGGAGGTGAGGCGTGTAACTCCACATAATTGGGAAAATCGCTTTACCCTTCCGGAAAGGCAAAACACAGGGCAGGGGAGGAGAAGGCAGGGGAAGGGAAGGCAAGGAGAAGGGAAGACAGGGGAGGGGAAGGCAGGGGGAAGGGAAGACAGGGGGAAGGGAAGACAGGGGGAAGGGAAGACAGGGGAGGGGAAGGCGGGGGAAGAGAAGGTAGGGGGAGGAGAAGGTAGGGATATGTGGAGAAGGGGCAGGGGAGGGAAAATTATGGGTGGTAAGGGAAGGAAAGGAAAGGGAAAGTGATGTATGGAAAACGGAAGGGAAAAGAAGGTAATCAGCTATGTGGAAGGGGAGGGGTGATGTGGTATAGGGGAGGGGAGGGGAGGTGATATGAGGATGGGAAGGGAAGGTGATATGATATGGGAGAGCGAAGGGAAGGGGAGGTGATGCGGTACGTAGCAGGGAAGGGATGGGAGATGATGGGTGGGGAAAAGGGAAGGGAAGTAATGAGTACAGGACTGTAAAGACACGGGAAAACATGGGACAGGGGAGAACAGAAAAGGAGTGAGACGGAATAGAAGCGATAAAGGGGATGGTGACGGCCAGATAACATAAGGATAGTGAGGGGAGGGGAAGTGATGGGAAGGGAGAGAAGAGGAAGGGATTAGAGGGGTCAACAGTGAGAAAATTAAAGAGGAGAGGAAGCGTGGTGCACATTTCTGGAGATGGGAAATCCAGGAAGGGAGGGGAATTGAGAGAGGAAGGGAAGGAAAAGGTCGAAAAGGGAAGGGAAGGGAAGGGGAGGTGATGTAGTGTGGGGATGGGAAGGTGCAGGAAGGGAAGGGAAGAGCGGAGAGGGTAGGGAGGGGAGGGGGGAGGAGGTGACAAGTGGGGAGAGGGAGATGAATAGTGGGGTGGGAGGGGAGTGGAGTGGTAGTGAGGGGAGAGGTGGGGGGGGGGAAGAAGCATCTGAGTGTACCCTGTCAATAGAAGTCCTCTCACACACACTCAGGCAATATCTCCTGATTGACACGCACGCGCGCGCACACACACACACACACACACACACACACACACACACACACACACACACACACACACACACACACACACACACACGCAAGCACGCACGCACACACACACAAGGACACCATGGCGTGATTGGTCCTGCCGTTCAATCTGATGGATCAACAAAGGTATTCTGACTGGTAAAAAAAAGAGAGAGAGAGAGAGAGAGAAGAAAAATCATAAAAACAAACGAAAAGGAAAAAAAAAGGAGACACAGAAATGGCAATACAGGAAAACGGAAAGTAAAAAAAAAAAATGTTATACGAATTCAGAGAGAAAAATTTTGAACCTTGCTGTGGGAAAATTGTCATACAGAAAAAGACGAAAAAAAAATAAAAATAAAACTGAAAAAAGTGCACTCGATCACAAACTACAATTCCAGCTTAGCCCCTTCAGCCCGATGACGCATTTTATTTTTTTTGATACTATGTTCCTCTCACTTTAACTTGGCACAGATTTTTTTTATGGGGGGGAGGGGGGGGAGTTTATTCCACGCAGCTAAGTGGCAATAAAAGACAACGCAACGGCTCTACATCCTTCCCATAGCACTTCTTCGTGATTAGTACCATATTCTAGCGTTAATTTACTGCTATATCTTAGCATTCAAGATCGAGAGATGGCAATTTTGGGCCAAGTTAGAGCAAAATGAGGAAAATCACAGGAAAACGAGTATACTACACATACTGCTGAGCTCAGTTGAGTGATTTAGTACTTGAAGGGGTTAATAAAGGCCGTATCTAACCCCCCCAGGCCAAAAATCGTCCCTATGCTGAGTGAAACCGTCTGGAGATACTATAATTAATAAAAATAATATGTCGTAGTAGTAAAAGGGTAACCTGACAAAAAATGAAGAAAAAAATCACTCAGTGTTGTCTGACAGATGATGGGGACGGAGGAAGACTCTCCTGGTGAAGAATTACATTTCAGGAAGATGAGGACTGTCGGGTCCTTATAACAATTCACTAAAGACATAATTTTCAGTTCTGCTCCTACATCACGACTCTGTTCAGCCCTGGAGACTATCTATACTCCTTTCACTCTAACTTGGCTTAATAGTGCCGTCTCTCCATCGCCAATGCTGATATGGAAGACTAGATTAACACTTGAATTTGATGTCACTTGGGTAAAAGTGCTATGAAAAAGATGCAGAGCCGCACCACTGTCGTCTTTTCACTGAACGACGTGAAATAAGATGCAATAGGATGGAAATCTGGGCCAAGTTATGGTGAAAAGAGCAAAGTATAGCTGACAAGAACCTCACCCACATACTGGCCAGCATACAGCAACTTCTTCACCCTTCTGTATCAAGGTTCTGGGTGCCTCAGACTAACCCTTTAGCTGAGATGAATCCCCTTTCAGTACTGGATCGACAGAAACTTAACCAAAATATTTACCGTAACCCATCCACTAGTTTTTCGCGATGTAATGAACAGACACACAGACAGACAGATAAAAAGAAACAGACAGAGATTTGTACGGTATATATATATATATATATATATATATATATATATATATATATATATATATATATATATTCCTGTACCACTGTTAACCATTCGCTCTCTCTCTCTCTCTCTCTCTCTCGTATTCTGTTTGTGCCGTGTGTGTGTTCCCTCGTGTATATCCTTGCGCTACCTGACCAGGGTTTAGGATAGCAATAAACTTATCTCGAAAACTAATAATCCACTTTGCTTCCAAATCTTTACTTAGTTTACAGTGCAGCTCAGCCTGACCACGAAGTAACGAACATAATACATACGGTAATAACTCAACAGGTATTTCGTCCTACTGGAAGAGATGGTGGGTGAAATTTACAGCCAGCGAGTGAAGGCAACGAGGCACCATCAACAATGACACCATGCATCATATCCGGCGCTGAGAGGAAACGGTATCTCCAAGCGATTTCGGTCAGCTCATGCGAGATTCCGTGAGGTGAGAGCTAATAATGTGTATAACCTCCCAGGGCGAAAAATGTCTACAGGTGAGTAAAACTGCTGGGTCTAGCATGAATAGGTGAACAGTTAAAACGAAGACAAGAGTGACGTCAACGCACAGGGCATGTCGGATGGTGGGTGGAAGGAAAAAGTATTATTGTTTCGATTACTGATCTGCAACAGTGGGTTAAGAACCTGCCCTATTTTTTCACCTTAGAGGCAAAAACACTGATGAATACTCGACCAATAAAACCAAGCACATCCCCAAATCCGTACAGAAATGCAGACCGCAAGATACAATTGTCTGTCATCATTACACATAGTGACAACTTGGACAACACTTGTGCCAAATTAGCTGATGGATATACCCTAATATTACTGAGGGGAATATCTGACACACACACACACACACACACACACACACACACACACACACACAATCTGCTACGCATGTATGGGTCATTTTGAAAGCTATATTGCAATAACAAAAACCAACAAGTTCACGCATGACACAACCAGTATACAAAACTGAACAGTATGTACGCTTCAGGAGCTTTAGTATAACAGTGACAGCCCACTCAACATCAAGAGCTCATTCTTCTGTTAGCAATAGGATAAATTTGTCCATCACTTACACTAACGCCTTGCTGTGTACACGCGAAAGCAATAATCCGTGTCCCCCAAAGCAGACAAAACCAAGAGGCTGTTACGCTAATCACCTTCCATCCCCATCATCCTACTGTAAACTCACCTCAGTCTCGCCCTCTTTTGTCCTTTGTTTCGCCTTTAAATGGACGGCCTGTTTACTGATTAAGGCTTTTCTGCTGAAGGGGACATCGATTATTGCCTTCAAGTGCACATGAACTGTACCTCCCATTAGATGTTCAAAATCCCTCATAACAGAATTTTGCAGTGAACTCGTCCTTGTATCAGTGGCTGCAAACTGCTTAGATCTTGTAAACAATGTAATGGTCTTTGCTAAATACCCAGTAAGTAATACAATAGATGTCGCGTGTGAAATCTGTATATGGCAAATAACTCACCACTACATTACGTAAAATGCTATCCCGATAACGTCTTTCCCTCAGATTCATTAAAATGATTGCTACTCTTCTTTTTTTTATTTATCTCAGCAGGCGGAGAAGATTCCCTGCCCCAGATGACCCTAACTCTTTCACCCTGAGGACGTCTTGGTCAGTTTTAACTTAGCTAACATCAGACCAGTTTCTTCAAGCTTGGTATGACGTGGAGTACCGAATGGGGTTCATGAAAGTTAAAGCTATCCCAAACAGTTCGAAAAATCTCCTAAGCTGAATTAAATTTCCAGGATAATGAAAAAAATAATGTGACAAAACGCCATCGTACAAGGGGGGTTATCTGCCCTGACCCAGTTTGATTTTAGACCCAAATAAAACGTCTGGACACAGAATTCGAGTCGAGATCCCCGAGATGAGACAAATTTTGCTCATTTTGCTCGTAAGGTTGAAATCAGCGGCATAAGACAAAAAGATCAGCTAAGACTCTTCCTCAACACTCCACCAGCTTCCCGTCTGACCACACCTCTCTCCTCAATCAGTATGTTGATGTTTGTTATCCCTTGTACTCCTTTGTATTCCTTTCTAAACTCCTTTGTACCCCTCAACCCCTTTTCACCTTCGCTTCCCATGCCTTCCCTCACGTCCCTCCCCCCGTAACCCATCCACCTCACACCTCTCCAGTAACTCTCACTACACCTTCGGTCCTCTACGTTCTTCCCACACCTCCCCCATAACTCCTCCTCCTTCTCTTAAGTCATCTCTCCACTCCTCATAACTCCTCCACCTCTTACCTCACCATGATCCATTTCTTTGCTTCCTTCCTCCAATCTTCTTCTTCACATACATCGTTTCAAGTCCTCTTGTTTTTCCTTCTTACCTCAACCTAACGCCTCCAGCTCATTCCCACCCTTCATATCTCCCTCTCCCGTCTTTCCTCCTCCCTCATACTCTCTCTTCCCTAACCTTTCTTCCTCCCTAACATCCTCCTCTCCATTCTCCATCATCTTTATCCTTCCCCACGCCTCCTCATCTTCCTCTTTCCTAATACCCTCTCCTCCTACCTCACCTCTAATTCTCCCTCTCTCCTCCCTTTCAGTCCCTCAAAATTCATCCTTCATCCTCTCCCTCACCTTTCCTCTTCTTCCATATTTTCCCCTCCTTTTCACTCCCTCATAAATTCTCCCTCCTCCCGGTCCACCAACTCGCATCCTCCTCTCTCTCTCTCTCTCTCTCTCTCTCTCTCCGACCACAAATACACAAGGGTCAGCTAGGGGCCTCAGCAATATTTTTATGACTTTTGGCAATTTTCTTAATGGCCCTCGCTCGTTCCCATCCCCACCCACCTCCTTATTTTCGCAGGCACGGCGGGGTTCCAGGCACGGTGAGGCAGGCAGGGGTAGGCAAGGATGGCAGGGAGGGATGGTAGGTAGGGTGGCGGGGAGGGGTGGAAGGTAGGGTGGCTGGAAAGTGTTAGGTGAAGCAGAAAGCGCGGTGGAAGACTGGGTAGGAAAGGGAGGACACAGGTATGCACAAGGGCAGGTAACAGGGTATTTAAATGGAAAGGAAAGGTACGAAACAGTGGAAAACAGATTAGGAAGGACGATGGAAAGGAGGGTGACAGCAAGGTAGTGAAGAGGAAATGAAACAGGGTAGGATGCAGGGTTGAGAGCAAGGTGATAGGCAGGGTGGGAAGCAGGGTGGAAAGTAAGGCGAAAGCAGGGTAGTGAACAAGGTAAGGGACAGAAGCAGGGTAGGGACTTGCTTCCAAGAGATCAGGTGTGCTAAGCTTACTCCGTTTCTTTACCCCCGCACAGTTGCTGACTTTATACACAGGTTTTATTCGGCCCTGTGTGGAGCACAACTCTCATGTGAGGAGACTCCCCACATACAACTCTTCTCAACAAGGTGGTGTCAAAGGCTTTTCGTGTTATTAACTCTCCCCCTCTTACTGGCTCCCTTCAACCTCTATCTCTTCGCCGCACTGTTCCCTCATTATCTCTTTTCTATCGCTACTTCAATGGTCACTGCTCCTATGAACTGTCTGCTTGCATCTCTCCACCACTACGGTAGGCGTGTAACACCCGTCTGGCAACAAACTTTCATCTCTTTTCTGTCCAACTCTCTAATGCAAGAAGTAACCATTACCGTACTCCCAGTCCTTCATGTATGCAACAGATTAACTCTGGGACTGGCTTCCTCTGTCTCTATTTCCTACTGCTTATGACCTCCAATCTTTCAAACGCAGTGTGTCACGGCATCTGGAAATGAACGGATCTTGAATTTGGCTCTCTATTATCTAGTTTATATTTTTTCTTGGAGGGAACAATTTGCAGGCTTCTAGTCTTTGGTTCCTTCTTCCTTGAAAAAAAGAAAAAAAGAAAAGCAGGATGGGAAGCAGAGTTGGAAGCAGAGCAGGAAGCAGGGTGGCAGACGGGGGAAAATACAGAATGGAAAGCAGAGTAAGAAGCAGGGTGGTACAGCAGACTCCTCCTCCTCCTCATTCTTTTCTTCTTGCTCCTCCTCCTCCTCCTCCTTTTCTTCTTGTTCCTCCTCCTCCTCCTCCTCCAATGCCACACAGCTGCATATCAATATCTCTCTTCCCTTCCCACCTGTTTTCTCCTTTCCCTTCCCCTCACGTATCCCACGAAATCCTCCCATCACCCCCTGTCCACACCTCACTTCCGTCTCTCTCTCTCTCTCTCTCTCTCTCTCATAATACAGCCTACTCCCCTCCTGCCCTCCAGACCTCCCTCCCTCCCTTCCCTCAACACACTTTCCCGACTCTCATATCTTCTCCCTTCCTCTTACCTCCCTTCTCGTTTAACTCTCTTTCCTCCTCCTTTCATTGTCCTCTTTCTTCCTTCCCTCCCTTATTTCCTCCTTCTTAATACTCTTTTCAATAGTCTTTCCTTCTTCCCCCCCTCCTTTTTTTTAACACCAGCGCGCACTGCAAGGATATACTGTGTGTGTGTGTGTGTGTGTGTGTGTGTGTGTGTGTGTGTAACTGAGGTGGCAGGGTTGAGGGTCAGCCAAAGAAAAGTGATTTAATTCTGGAAACAATGGGTCAAAGGTCAAGTTTTCCTCTGATTCGAACCAAACTCAGTGGAAGGATTCAGGGTCATGCAAGACTGAAGGAATTGGTCAGAGGTCAAGGTCACAGGGCAAGGGCAAGGGACAGACTCTGAGACCAATTATAGGACTGCAAACTAAGTACTTTTTTTTTTTTCTAATCTCCCTCGACACTAAGTTTTTGTCTCTTTAACATCCACTTTTCCTTCCTTTCCTCCTCCATGCGTCCTCTCTCTCTCTCTCTCTCTCTCTCTCTCTCTCTCTCTCTCTCTCTCCTTATACATACTCCCCCCTTTCAATCCTCCTTAATTATATCTAAATCCCCTCAATCTTTTCCTCATTATCATGCAAACTCATTTAACTTATTAAATCTCTCTCTCTCTCTCTCTCTCTCTCTCTCTCTCTCTCTCTCTCTCTCTCTCTCTCTCTCTCTCTTCTTGTTACCATACTGTTATAGCCTCTCACAGATGCACTTCCTTCTCACTCCCCCTCCCCCCCTCCCTCTCTCTCTGACCTAAAAAAAAGGTCTGTATTTGCGGGGCATCAAAGACGGTATAAAACTTGTCCTACAGCATTATGAAACAGGTCGCTCTATTTTTGTATAAACAGCCTCTTTACTTAGACTCTCTCTCTCTCTATTTCTCTCTCTCCATTTATCTATCTATCTATCTATCTATATCTTCCACATCTGAAGGTACTATGAAAATTTTTAATCTCGCTTCAGATATACCTTACAATAGAAATTTTAATTACATACGGAAAATCTAGCTAAATGACTCGAAAGATGGCATGCAGAGGGGACACTGCGAGAACCTATAGGCTCTCCACTAGAACCTGGCCCAAAATTGTCATCCATCCATCTCGAATCCCGAGTTTTAACAAGAGATTAACACCAGAATATGGCAACAATCACGAAGAAGTGTTGTAGATATATAAAGCCCTAGTATTGCCTTTGACACTAACGGGAAATAAACTGAAAAAGGAAGTAAATCTCCGCCAAATTAAGATGAACGAATTGCAGTCAGGTTTTCCTACTCTAGCTCTTTCACCTTAATTTGAACCAGATTTTCGTCCTTTTGCAGCTTATTTCACGTAGCTCAAAGGGATAATAAGACAATACTAAGACCCAACTCTATTTCCACAGTACCTCTTCGTGACTAGCATCATATTCCGGTGTTAATCTATGGTTATAACTTGGCATAAACGCTGGCAAGACGTCACTGTAGAACATAGGAAAAAATGGTTTCAGAGATAATTCCACGGTTAATTTATACGACAGGTTAACCCAACGATAATCTGTGAGGAACAGGGCTGGAGGGGATGCAGATTACAGGAAAAAGTGAACAAAATTCAGATTGGTACCAAGACCACGGATGTTTGTAAAATATATATACGGCCGAACCGGCACTGCTCCGCTGACAAGTATGAACAGTGTTTGTAATAACCGTTGTCGGCAGAGTCGCTTGATTGCAACCTGGAGGACCCTGTGCCGCCAAACCCTACCCTGCCGCTGGTGGCACTCCGAGGTACCACAGAATTTGCTGATAATATTACAGCGGCCACTGCAATGAGGGGATGGAAATAGGTGTGATATGTGCAGGTAGTGTGGTGTAGACAGCTGGAGGTAGAGGTATTATGAGAGTATGCTGGCCTACTCTCTGTATTAATAAAAACACTGAAACTGTTTAGTAAAGGGAGATAATCGGCAGGTCCTGGGGGCTTGTGAAACGGCAGCGCCAGCTCTCCCTGTCACCAGCTTGCCATCCACCTCGGAAGTACCGCCCTGTTCGATTGGTGCTACGGTCTACTCCCCTCATATGATTCACGGAGAATAAATCGCTAGAGGAGATGTGTTACGATGTCACCTAGAATAAGTCCCCTCATCCATAAGCCTGCCTGTTCCCCTTGCAGAGGTGGAGGGGCGAGGGTGAGGGTTGGATGGTTTTGTGTCTGCGTGGGTAACCTGATTATGTCTGTCACTGCTGTTTTTTTCCTTTACATAATTCATTTTGGAAACATCTTCATGATCTCCTTAGCTACAGGAAGTTCTTAGTACTTAGCGGGTTACACACACACACACACACACACACACACACACACACACACACACAGCTCGCAGGCCGGGGGTTCGCGCCTTGCTCGGGATGCGAAAAGTTTCACTGGCGAAGCGGGTGGTCACTGTCCTCATTGAGCAACAGGATGGGTGGGTGCGTGTGATGGTCAATGTTTTGCCCTTAGATCGGACTATATTAGCTCTCAGCTCTCTTCCGGGAGGGTAAAAAGCTTATGATCACAACCATCACGTGATTCTGACCGACCCGGTGAATTACACACACACACACACACACACGCAGAAAGAGAGAGAGAGAGAGAGAGAGAGAGAGAGAATTTCTTCCACTGACATGCATCATACCGGGAATATATTACCTTTCAATATTTGACATTTTAAATAACACCATGGAATCATTCAATTTAGTTTTCCCTGCACAGAGTATTTCCAATTTTCACCAATTTACATTCGCAATACATGAATTTAGCTGACAAATGATACAGGAGAGAGACGCCTTCATGCGGTGACACTGATATAACAGGGTGGAGGAGCTACTCGGCTATACACACCTCAACTCCCTTCCTATCCACCAGAAAGCAGGAGGGGGGACTGCAGGCGAGGGGTAACTATTACTACTACTACTACCATCACTACTACTACTACTACTGACAAATGTGTGGTAAGTGAATGAGACAAGTGAGTGAGGCGGCTGAAAGCGTGTATTTCTGGAGGCAGGACCCCTTTAGTTGGTCTATATTTAGGTTGTGACTTGGTGGAGTGCAGAGCCGCAGTCACACACAAGGATATGTTTTAATTAATCCTGTCGCTTGGTATGTTTTTCGTGTTTGTTTGTTTCTCTCTCTCTCTCTCTCTCTCTCTCTCTCAGCAATAACCCAGGGCCCTGCCAGACATCATCCACTCCCAGGCGAGGTCAATCATGCAGGTCTTGATGCAACTCGAGGACTTTATGTAACTTTTATGGGTCGTATCTTGTTGGCCCCTTGTTCCTGCAGCAAGAGCCCCCCCCCCCTCTCTCTCTCTCTCTCCAAAACCTACAGGTAATGGAAATAACACAAAAGAACACAACTTCGTCAACGTCAATAAAATTTACGATTAATAGCCGAACGAGAAATTCCTCTTTCCTACCAGGCGAATACTTAATCGGTCTCACATAATTAATTCTACGGTTTTAGTCTGCCCTATTACGCAATTTCAGAGAGCGCATATCTCCGATAACACCAATACAATTCGCGATTTATTCTTGCATCCGGATCCACCTTAAAATCTAATTACCTCTTCCCTGACTCACTGCCCAGGTCTCTGCCAGATTCCACTGAAATCTGTTCACAACTTTTTGAGATACCTTGTTCACAGACAGACAGACACGGGTGAGTACATGAGCTCCGTCTGACTTTTTTTCGCGGAGGTAAAAAGACCAATAATTCCCACGTCTATGAAACACCTGATGAAATATTATACCCTACGATACGATATAATTTCGTTCGCCACTTCAGACTGACGATGAAGTGAATAATCTCAAACTTGCTACCTCCGGACGATTTTATTCAACTTTGGAGATGTTTTTGGATACAATCTTGATTATCCCTTTCATTACTTGGTTTTTCCCCTCTAGGCTGAATAAAATCATCTGGTGAGAGGAATATAAATGTAAAAAAAAAAAAAAGAAAAAAAAAAGTCACCGAACTGCCAGCGTTACGAAAGACTACTACTATTCCAAAAGACCACTTTTCATAAAACTCGCTCGCTGATATCGTTACACCATTCATTATTTATTATTATTATTATTATTATTATTATTCAACGGGTCAAGGTAGGGCCGGAAGAGTACAGATACTCGAAGTCGTTGTTACGTAAACCTAACACAACCATATCACCAAGAACAGGAACAAAAAGATACAAGAAAAATCGAATATAAAGGTAAATATAAAGCCAAGACAAGGAGATAGCCTACACCTGGAAAAAAATGAACTTCTGTGAAAAATGAAACCTAACACAACCATAACACCAAGAACAGGAAGAAAAAGATAAGAAACGAATATAGGCTAAAGGTAAATATAGAGTCATGACAGGGAGATACACCAGAAAAAAAAAATGAACATCTGTAAAAACTGAACCGTCACTCTGCGCACACCTGAAGTGAGTGAATTCCTGACATCTGCTGAACAAGGCTGAAAGAGACTCTGAAGTGCGTGGCGGGACACCTTAACCCATTTAGTCTGATTATTTCTACTAATTTGTTCTTGTTATTTGTACTTTATTTCATACAGTTTAGGACAGAACTATAAGTAGAGAGATTTGGTACAGACAATGTTAACCACTTCAGTATGAGATATGTTGCAAGCTGAGTGAAATCGTCTGTAGGTAGCGTAAAATAGGTCATCGGACTGAAGGGTCAAATGCCTGGATGCTGAATGGATGCTGTACGAGAGAGAGAGAGAGAGAGAGAGAGAGAGAGAGAGAGAGAGACAGACAGACAGACAGAGAGACGGACTCTGTGAACACATAATGGCATCAGGGACTCAAACCTCCACAGTATGAGCCGTGTGGTCCATATGTACGGCGGGTATTTGTGCCTTGGTTGTGGTATGTGAAGGTGCATGTACGTAGGGATATCACTGGATCACAGGGAACGGACTGTCAAATCTACACAAGTAAAAAAATAATAATAGTAATAACCCCCGTAACTTAACATATTTTCTCTCGTATGAAGGACGAGGAAAGTAAAGTGCATATTGGTGTCTAGTGTCTGGTTCTTCCTGTACAAATAAATCAGAATTACAAGGGGGAAATGTTCAGAAGTATTTGTACATCTCGGCCCGTAACACCTACTTCTGCGGATCGTATTCTAGGGGAAAAATGAGACTTAGCATTTTCCTCGGCTTTAGTGGCCCTCGGGTTGCAGATTGGGTTACTTCCAAGCACCTCTTACTCAGCGACTTATCTTCACTTTTAACACTTCCTGGTCTTTACTACGGTGGCCTGTTTCACACTTTATTCCTGTCAATGCCAGTCGATTTTATTAACTTTAGGACTGATTTTTAGACCTGTAGGGATTAATACATCCTTCATTAACCCCTCCACTGATACCAGGCTCTCGTTACCTGAATAAAATCGTCTGAAGAAAATCGTCCGGTTACAGGGGGAATACACACACACAAAAAAAAATCATCGCAGTAGAGAGGATAAAAAAAAAGAAAAAAAGTCAGTTCTGTAAAGGTGTTAAGGGCAATTCACATCACCTCCAATCGTAATTAACGGAAGTTCGATTTACGTTCAATATCGGAAAACGAAGGAAAGCATTATATTACGACCACAGGTGTTCAGAGAATAATTAACGGGCTGATTAAAATACAGGTGCATCAGGTCTTAGTAATTCTTGATCCTGACATTCATTATTTTTATTCATTATTTTTCAGCGTTTGGATAGGCAGCTTCTATTATTTAATCATTTATTATATAGCGTTTGGCCATGCTATACCCTTGATGAGGTTATAAAAGATGGGAAAGTGTGCAGGTCATTGGAAACTTCATACTTGTCACAATTTTTCTTCTAACTTTACCCGCTCCTCTCCCTCTCTGTCTCTCTTTTTCCTTCCTTTTCTACGCATTTAATTCCTTTTTTTTTATTCCTCTCACTTTTTATCCCCCTTTCCCCCTCTCTTGTTTCCCTACTCGTACTCTCTCTCTCTTTCTCGTCCGTGCCTTCATTCTAATCAGACTACTCTTTTCTATCTCCTTCTCAACTAACTGCTTCTGTCTCAACAACCACTCTTTCTTCCTCATTTCCTACCTCTTTCTCTTCTCGTGTTACCTTCCTTTTATATTGCTTTTAGTTCCTCCTCCTCCTTTTCCTCTTTCTTCTTTGTCCTTTTCCTTCTTTGTCATAGTTTTAGCCCCCCTCCTACTCTGCCTTCTTATTTTTCACCTCTTCCTCTCTATCCGTTTTTCTTGTCTTTCCCTAGATTTTCTCCTCCTCCTTCATCCCTCTCTCCTTTTCTTTATGTCTTCAAACTTCTTATCTCTCATTGTTCCTCCCAGTTTTCATCCTTACCCTTATCAGTCTCCCTCCCCCTCCTCAGAAGTTTAATAATTACATAATCTCCTTTCAGCTCTTATATTTCTCATTCTCCTTTATCTTTCCCTTCCTTTCCTTTCTTTGGTTTTCTCCTTCCTTTCTTTCCTCCTAGTTTCTCTGTTCTTCTCTCAAGTCTTCCCACATCTCTTCTCTCCTCTTTTTCCCTTCCTTCTTTCCCTTTATTTATTTCTTACCTTCACTTTTTTGTTTTCATTTCCGCTTAACACCACGCCCTCTTTCTTTTCCCTTCCTTTCTCCTCAGATTCCCCCCTATTTTCTCTCCCTTACCCTTTTCCCCTTCCCTCTCTTCCCTTCCTTCCCCTGCCTTATATCTCCCCTTCGCGTTCGGGAAGCTGTGTTTGTAAATGTTATTTTTTTGTTTTACCTGAACGCTGAAACTGAACTCGAAAATTGAAACGACTTTTTAAACAAGTATATAAATATCCTCTACTGACTCTCTCTTCCTCCCTGTTTGTCGTCCACTCTTTCCTTTAATTCCCGCTCTCTTTCATGCTTCACCCCCTTCTCTCCCTTTCTCTCTCTGTCGCCCTCTTTCCTTTAAATCCCTCTCTCATGTTTCACCTCCTTCCCCCCCTCCCCCTCTCTCTCTCTGTTTGTCGCCCTCTCTTTCAGTTAATTCCCTCTCTCATGCTTCACCTCCCCCCCTCCCTCCCTCTCTCTCTCTCTCTCTCTCTCTCTGACTCATGCTGTAAATCTAACCAACATCATCAACCAAACACATATACACAGACTTCATACGATTTCCAGGAACTTTAAATGAGAGCGCCAGTCACAGATGAGTCCTGGCGATGATCTATCTATCTATTGCCAGACGCCTCAATCCAGTTTGGGGTGGCCACAAACAAATCGCCTCCAAGTCGCCCTGTCCCCCGCCATTTCACTACCCTGCTCCCAACTCACACCCCCCTCTCTCATATACCTCTCCACCCCATCCCTCCATCTCATCCTCGGTCTCCCCCTCCCTCTTCCACCCTCAATAAAATAAAAGTTGACAAAATATCAACCCCTCTTAATTACATCCCAGTTTTCCATTTTTTTTTTTTTCGAATTATCTAAGCTGCTGAAAGATCGTGCAAGGAATATAAAAACTACTGGGGTGATAAGCACGTTGGATCACTACTAACCTCTTCAAACCGATTATGTATTTTTACTTTGCATTCTGTCTTTCCGATCCCCAGACGATTTTATTCAGCTACAGAAGTCTTCGAACTGGAAGGGTTAATTACAGGTACAGGCTTCAATAACCACCTCCCTGTAACATACCTCCCCTCACCTCCCTGTAACATACCTCCCCTAAGTTGAAATCCTCACTTGGTATCAGTAATAAGAGAAATAATACGTTCTCAGCTTAACTACTCCTTATTTCACGTCTTCATACCAACAACATTCCCTGATAAACACTTTCTGTAGTTTTGAGGATTGTGGAAGTTTTGTGGATGTCAGTATGTCATCCTTATGCTTGACTCTTTCTACGCCCTCTCGTGTTGGTACCGATATAACCGCGCCGTGGAGCTGCCCTGTTATACAAACGTCCCTCAATTTCTTCCACATCTCCCCAGAGGAGGAAGTAGAACTGAGGAGGATGGGTAACTGGCCTGTAATCCACGTCCACTACTAACACGGTACTACTATTGCACTACTACTACTACTACTAGTAATAATAATAATAATAAATAATAATAATAATAATAATAATAATAATAATGCATCTACTACAACTGCTACTACATGCTGTTGGCTCTTGACGATTTTTTTCAACTTAAAATAAATCTTCAGTAATGAATGGAAAAAAATAAAGCTCGAAGTCTCCTTGAGCTGAATAAAATCGTCTGGATGCAGCAAGACATGAATTAAATAGGGCGTCACAGCATCGACGGGGTTAAGGATCTCTCTCTCTCTCTCTCTCTCTCCCTCCCTCTCTCTCTCACAAACTTAGGTCACTTCCTTTTCGTAAGTGTGATTTGTTTTTTGGAGGAAGGACAAGAAAAGATGAGTGTAGAGGTTCCCTGTCTCTTGTTTTTCCTATTAAAAAAAAACACACATAAAAAAACTCTCTAAGCTTCTTGTCCATCCTGTCAAAAAGAAGCTTAACTACTCCACTCCAATACACACTCTCTTACTCGCGTCGGAAAGTTTTGGTACTGAAGCCATTTTTTTTCGAAAGCCAATTTTCTTTTTTTCCAACGTCAATAACCACATAACAATCTGGGTAGCGAGAGGGGTGGAAAACTGAGGAAAGTGGAGAGAGAGAGAGAGAGAGAGAGAGAGGATGCCAGACTCTCAATAATCCCATAATAATTCCTTTCCATACTTTCCCCCAAACTTCCCGTCTCTCGATAAATTTCCCGTCGCCTCAAACTTTTAATTTTCTTATCAGATTCCGGTCGGCGTCGCGTCCAATTCGGCTCAGTCATTAATTTCTATCGGGGCCGTCTTGTGTCACGCGCCGAAACTTCCCAGCCAGACCGAAACTTCCTTCTGGAGCCAATGATCGTTGAGAATGAGACGGACATGAAGTTGGTAGGGCAAAGAACTATCCCCTCTCTCTCTCTGTGTCGTCCTTTCTCTCTTTCATGCTTCACTTTTCCCTCTCTCTCTCTCTCTCTCTCTCTCTCTCTCTCTCTCCCCTTTATGTCGTCCTTTCTCTCATGCTTCACTTTTCCCTCCTTTTCGTCTCTCTCTCTCTCTCTCTCTCTCTCTCTGCTATTCACTCCAGTTTACCCTCTCTCTCTCTCTCTGCCATGATTCACGTTTCCCTCCTTTTCGTCTGTCTGTCTGTCTGCCTCTCTTTCTCTCTCTCTCTCTCTCTCTCTTCTATTCACTCCAGATCACCCTAACAAGCTCTGACTTTCCCAAACATCAATGACCTTTGATAATTAAAACTTCTGCTTTTAACTTTTGACTCAACATGACCTAAGTTGACTAAGGATGACCCCACTTAATGTTTATTTATTTCTCTGCTTTCACTTAAGGTTTGCCCTAAATCTGATCTTAAATATTTTCATGTAGATTTATATTCTATTATTTTGGCATTCATTTTATCTAAGCCTTCCATCGTGGCCAAAGTAATTTCTCTAATGCATGCGTGAGTGTTATGCTTGTGCCAGTAGCTGTAATGTTCCTGGTGTGTGTGTGTGTGTGTGTGTGTGTGTGTGTGTGTGTGTGAGAGAGAGAGAGAGAGAGAGAGAGAGGTAAGGACTGTCTCTTGTAGCACTGACAGTATCATGTCCCCTTCCTCCCCTCCTCATTTCCTCTACCACTCCTCTTTCTCCCCTTATCATTTCCTCTACTTCTCCTCTTTCTCCCCTCCTCATTTCCTCTGCCTCTCCTCTCCTCTCTCCCTCCCCTCCTCATTTCCTCTACCTCTCCCCTTCCTACCCTCTTCATATCCTCCTCCTCTCGCCTTCTATTCCTCTCTTCTCTCCTCTCCCTCTCCCAACCATCTCACTCTTCTGCCCACTCGACCTGTCACCAGTCACCTCCAGGTCCTCCCACTTACCTCTCCCCCACCACCCATTCTCACCTTTCCTCCACCCTCCCCCTCCCACTCATCTCTCTCCCACCCACCCTAACCTCTCCCCTCACTCTCCTCCCACTCACTTCTCCCCTTTCCGAGTTACAAACATATACAAGTGTTTACATAATCGTACTAACTTCCGGTAAACAACAAATACTCATTATAAGGTACAAATCAAAACAGGCTACACATCAATTATTTATATCACCCAGCTACAAACGGCCTTCTATTTACGGTGCATGAATCATTAAATCACGGTTTTAGAATTCAATGAAAGCTTCCAATCTGCCACATTTACCCTGACAATACATCGAGAACAAAGCTGGTAAAAAAAATAATCCTAATGCCCCCCTATTTTTAGTATACCTGACGACAGAAAGCAGAAGAGGTAGGACAGTGAAAGGACGGTCAGGGCTCGGGGAACAGACCGCGGTAAAGCCTGTGTCAAGATAAGAGTAGAAGGTTTGAGTTCTTTCCTCTTAACTTGGCCCAGATTTTCGTCATTTCGCGGCTCATTTCACGTTGCTCAGAGGCCGAAATTCACCTAAACCTGGCCCAGAGTTTCGTCACTTTGCAGCTTACTTCACGTAGCTCAGAGACCGAATTTCCCGGCCAAGCTTCTTTTTCATGTTGCACCATCCACTCACTCGATGTAGTGCTGCTCTCGGGTGTCTGCCGTTTCCTCTCCTCCATCCTTCTTTCCTTCCTTCCTCTTCTGTCCTTCCTTCATTCTTCCCTTGTCCTTCTGCCTACGGGTGACTTTACACTCCCTCTTCTGTCTTTCATTCCTTCATTCTTTCCTCTTCCTCCTGCTTGTGGATGACTCTACACTGACAAGCCAAATGGTTTCCTGTACACCAGGAAACCATTTACTATGCTCGGCGGTAACCATTTAACCAAATTTGGCGCCTGGTGGTTATTATTGCGCTCCAGTCGGATTGAGCCTGTGAAGGTTTATATCCAAGGGATGGTTGGGGTTGATTGCTCACGTAATGCCACTCAGGGATGAGTGAGGCTGGTCACTCTCATCTTAAATGTCGGGACCAACTGCCTAGCCCCGGGCTGCTACGCTCCTCGTGGGGCAAATATAGGATTGGATGATGGACGGATGAACTTATTTCACGTAGCTCAGCGGCCGAATTTCATATAAACCTGGCCCAGATTTTCGTCATTTTGCAGCTAATTTCATGCAGCTCAGCGGCCGAATGTCATGTAAACATGGCCCGGGTTTTCGTCATTTTGCAGCTATTTCACGTAGCTCAGCGGCCGAATTTCACGCAAACCTATCCCAGATTTTCGTCCTACTGCAGCTTATTTCACGTAGTTCAGCGGCCGTGTAAGAGTGCTACAACTCTACATCTTTTCCATAGCACGTATTCGTGATCAGCACCATTATTCTAGTGTTAAAATCTTGTTACGGCTCAATATTCAAGGTGAGATGGCAATTTTAGGCCAAGGAAGAGTAAACAGACTATAGTATTAGTTATGATCAATCAATATTTTGGCAGAACAGGGGGTAATATTACAAATGGAGCTGGGGATCTCGTAACACCTCTCCCATAGCTATTAATTCTACACTTTATGCTTCAATATCCTATTGTTTGTTACTGATGTAAACTATGCCGATGGTAGAACGATATAAATAACATACAAGAAAATGTTAAAGTGTAATATGTAAAATATATCGCCAAGGAGGAGGTGCTAATAAGCCTCCTACGTCAACTATAGGGCGATTTAGTACTTTGAGGCCCCAAAATATTATAAATACTTTGGTTATTAATGAAACGATTCAGATGTGGTTTGGTAATTACTTTCTTCAGGTGAGGTTTGGTAATTACTTTCTTGTCAGGTGAGGTTTGGTAATTACTTTCTTCTGTCAGGTGAGGTTTGGTAATTACTTTCTTCAGGTGAGGTTTGATAATTACTTTCTTCATTTAGGTGAGGTTTGGTAATTACTTTCTTCATTTGGGTGAGGTTTGGTAATTACTTTCTTCATTTAGGTGAGGTTTGGTAATTACGTTCTTTATTCAGGTGAGGCTTGGTAATTACTTTCTTGTCAGGTGAGGTTTGGTAATTACTTTCTTCATTCAGGTGAGGTTTGGCAATTACTTTCTTCATGCAGGTGAGGTTTGGCAATTACTTTCTTCTGTCAGGTGAGGTTTGGTAATTACTTTCTTCTGTCAGGTGAGGTTTGGTAATTACTTTCTCCATTTCATTTCAGCTTATCTACTGTTATATCAAATTTTTAACGAGATGTCCTTCAGCGTACACACAGAACTGAACCTGGTGCATCAAACTTGGGAATTTTTGGTTCAATCACTGGGACTCATACATCCTCCGTCATAATGTAATCTTTCAGCCAATCAAGTGTGCAAGGCTTGTTTTATAATTATTCTTCCCCCTCAAGGTGACCCCACAGGCAGGAAAAATCATCGAGATAAATCAAGAGGATAATTCAGTTAGCCAAATGAATCCCACTCAACGACGCACTGATGGAAGATATGCAACTTATTTTTATGTCTTTAAGTTTAATTCGTAAGTGTCTCTTTTACACCATATGATTGACAATGACTAAAGTGTATTGGTACAGAGTTTTACTTAAATCCCTTCATCAAAACCGGATTTATAGGCGTTATTTTGGGTTCAATGTTGTTTTAATCCGGCCTCTCTCTCTCAGACACAACGTTCCACCCCAAAAAGCTTTTACTTATCAATTTCACTTTTTGAAAACGTATTATCAAGCTTTCTATATTTCATGCTTCTTATTTAAAACTTCCTTATCTTTCCTACTCTTAATAGATACTCTCTCTCTCTCTCGTCTTTTGCTGTTGTATATCTTTTCATTCTTTTGTCTCTTCTCTTTTCACCTTATAACTACTTACACTGTTTTTCGTACAGGAACGAGAGAGAGAGAGAGAGAGAGAGAGAGTAGGGGCTAAGGAAAACAGAATGCTAAAAGAGGGGAAAAGGAGGGAAAAAAGAATGGAAAGAGGGAAACGGAACGGGGGAGGAGGAAGGGACAGGGATTGGATGAAGGACAGGGCAACAACATGAAGGAAAAACAAAGACAAGAGGGGAAAAGTGGTGAAGGAAAAGACGGAAGGGGGTTGGGAAGAAAAAGGAGAGTATAGGTAATGGAGGAAGGAAAAAGGCATAAGGAAAAGAAGGAAAAGGGGGTGTGAGAGAATGAGAGGAAGAGAAATGCAAAGGGGATGAAAAGAGGATGAGGTAAGGGGAAAGAGAGGGGAAGGGAGAGAGAGGGGAAAGGATATAAGAATAATGAGAGGGGAAGGAAAACAGAACGAGAGGAAATGAGAACAGCAAGAGAAAAAGATGGTTAAGTAAAAAAAAAAAAATACGAAACAGAGAGAGAGAGGGGGGGGGAAGGGGGAGAGAAAAAATGGGAAGGGAAGCAGCAGGTCACCTCTATCGATTCTAACTCATTGAAAAGGCAGCTTTAAATTTGTTGAAGGTGTGGGCAAGATTTGGGTGGGGGGTGGGGGTAGGGGGGAGGGAGAGAGGGTGGGGGTAGGGGAGAGGAAAGGGGGATGGGGGAGGGAAGGAGAGTAGAGGAGGGGAACAATAGACGATGGAGATGACAAGGAAAAAAGAGAGAGGGATGGGGAGGGGAGAGGGGCAGGGAAATAGACGAAGGGGTGAGAGAAAGGATATGGAGTAAGAAGGGATTGGAAGAAGAGAACGGGAGCGAGATGGAAAAAAAATATCGAGAGAGAGAGAGAGAGAGAGAGAGAGAGAGAGAGAGTAAAAACCCATCATAGTGTACAAAAAGAACCAACAAAAAAACTTACACCAAATTTTATAGACCCACACCGACAAAAAAAAAAATCGCAAATAACAAAAACAAAGACAAACAACACAGCAGTCTTCCTCGTGTCTTGCTCACCTTCAAGATATAAATAACCTTTGAGGGGAATTATTCACCCCGACCCCTACCGTGTCAACAATACCTACTGGGGAGAAAAATAGAGTGGAAGAGAGGGGAAGGGAGGAAGGGCGACAGGCGGGGAGAGGAGGTAAGGTGAGGGGAGGGGAGAGGGGAAAGGAGAAGGTGAGAAGGTGAAGTGTGGGACGGCTGAAGAGAAAGGGGAGTGAGGGAGGAGGGTATGCGTGAACAGAGAGGCTGAGGAGGAGGGCGAGAGGAAAGGGAAAACAGGAGGTTGGGGTGGGAGGGAGAAGGGAAATAATAAAAGAAGGAAGCGAGGAAGGGGGAAGGAAGGAAAGAGAAAGTGGTAGAGAAGGAGAGGAGAACAGAAGGGTTGATGGAGGGAGGAAAGGGGAGAATAGAGGGGTGGTATAAAGGAGGGAGGAAGAAATGAAGATGAACGGGGGTTAGAGGAAAGCAGGAAAATGAGGTAAGGGGGAGGGGATCAAAAGCAGGGGAGGTTAGGGGAATGGATGAAAAGAATGGATGGATGGATGAATGAATGGAATGGATGGAGCGGAGGTGACAATGCGAGAAACGAGTGGGAGAGGGTAGAGGATGTGGGTGGGGTGCGGGAGGGAACTGGAGAGATGTCACAGGGTAGGAGATGTAAAACCGGGGATTGGACAGATGTGGGATGTGGTAGGAAATGTGAAAACGGTAGAGATGGGGGGGGGGGACAGGAGATATGAAAATGAGGACTAAGAGAGATGTGGACGAGGATAGGGGATGGGAAAGGGATGTGGGCAATGTTCGAGCAAGTGGGAGAGGCGCAATGAGTGTGGAATTGAGCTGGATTGATGTGGGAAGGGCGTGGGAGAGTTTAAGTAACGTGGAATCTGGGAGAGGGGTGGGTGTGGATGGGAGAGGGTTAGAGAGATGTAAGAGTGAGGGGAGTGGGAGGGATTAGAATGAACATGGGAGTGATGAGAGAATTGCTGTAGGGGTAGGGATGGCGTGGGGGAGTGGACGGGAACACTGAAAAGAAAAAGGACAAAGTTTCTGGAAGGCGGAACAGAAAGAGTTGTTTTGGAGGAGTGTGTGTTGTGAGAAAGTACTTGGGACGGTGTCAAAGAGTGTGGGGAGTGTGAAGTATGAGGAAGGAGTCTGTAAATGTGGTGAATATGAAAAACAGTGGGAGAAGGGTTTGTTTGTAAGAAAGGAGGAAAGAAAATATTGTGGGAGGAAGTGTGGGAGAGGGAGAGTGTGTAGGAGTGTGGGAAAGGCTTGTAATGGGGTGTGGGACAGGGTATGGTCCATGTGAGTGGGTGTGGCGATATGAAAAGAGTAAAGAATGCAAGAAGAGAGTGGAAATGTATGAAAATTGAGGGATGGAGTGTGAGTGGATGTGTGGGATGGAGTGTGGGAGTGGGTGTGTGGGATGGAGTGTGAGAGCTGGTGTGTGGGATGGAGTGTGAGAGCGGGTGTGTGGGATGAAGTGTGGGAGTGGGTGTGTGGGATGGAGTGCGGGAGTGGGTGTGTGGGATGGAGTGCGGGAGTGGGTGTGTGGGATGGAGTGTGAGAGCGGGTGTGTGTGATGGAGTGTGAGAGCGGGTGTGTGGGATGGAGTGCGGGAGAGGGTGTGTGGGATGGAGTGCGGGAGTGGGTGTGTGGGATGGAGTGCGGGAGTGGGTGTGTGGGATGGAGTGTGGGAGTGGGTGTGTGGGGTCAGGTAGGTTGTCAATCACAGCTGAGACGAAACGAACCAGGAAGTGCTGACATGAGTGGTGGGAGGGAGGGGGGGGCGAGGAGAGGCTACATGAGTGGGAGGCCTTGGGGGGAGGGGGAGAGTGGAGTGCAGAGGTTATGAGAGGAGAAGGAGGAGGGTGGAGGAGAGGAGAGAGAGGTAGGTAAGTGGGACGGGGAGGGGGAGAGGTGGGAATGAACAGTTTGGGGGGAGGTGCGTGGGAGTACTTGGGGGTGACTGTGACAGGTCGAGTGGGCAGAAGAGTGAGATGGTTTGGACGTGGTGAGAGGGAGAGGAGAGGAGAGGAATAGGAGGCGACGAAAGGAAGAGGAAATGACGAGGAGAGGAAGAGGAGAGGTAGAAGAAATGGAGAGAGGAATAGGAGATCGGCAGGACACGGAGCGGAAAAGCGAGGGAGAGGACAGGAAGACTGGGAGGACAGATGAGAGAGAGAGAGAGAGAGAGAATAGGGAAAAGGAGTAGACAGGGGGGAAGACTGGGGAGGGGGGATTCGAGGAGGAGAAGAGGGAAAGGAAAGAGAGTGGAGAGGAGGTGGAAAAGGAGTAGAGGGCGAGAGGGGGAAGGAGACGAGGAGCAGAGAGATGGGAGAGGGGGAAATCGAGAAGAGAGAAAGAGAAGAGGGGGAGGGGAGTGTGTTCAGATGGCAAAACGTTCAACTGGTGATGTGTTCAGTATGTTCAAGGTAGTTCAGCTAAGTGTTCAGAATGTTCAGATATGTTGACACGTTCAGTTGGTGGTGTGTTCAGAATGTTCAAGTCGTGAAGTTTTCAGCAGTTGTAGCTAGTGTTCATACTGTGGGGTGTTTAAGTATTCTGGTGAAGTCTTCAAGTGTTCAGCTAGCAAAGTGTTCAGGTGAAGGTATTATGATGGTGGTGCTCAGGTGAGGTGTTCAAGGATGTCCAGTTGGAGATTAAGAGTTTTCACGTGGCAGAGTCTTCATATAGTGTTCAGGTAGTGATGTTCAAGTTTTCTGGTGGTGCAGCTTTGAGTTAGTCATGTTCAGGTGGCAGAGTGTTCAAAATGAGGGGAAGAGATGTGAGGGATTGGATGAAGTTTTTATGACATCAAAGTTATAGTCGTCGTGAACACTGCCTGTAATCCCCAAACACTATGATGCCTCTTCAGTTTATTCTTGCAAACTACTCCAGTCGACTAAATTCAACGCGAGAGAGACCTTTCACACTGGATGGTTATGATACACCATTCATTAACCCCCTCTCACTGCCAGGCCATTCCTTAGCTCAATGGTCTTGTTTAATAGCTATATAAATGGCATCCTCTGACAAATACAAATGATTTCCTCTGACTGATGAAGTTTAGCCTAATAGCCTAACTGGGGTTCTGAACTAACTTAGTGAGACTCTGAACCCCCTGATTATTGCCACTTATTCGGTATGATTTCACCGAGTTCTGACACTACCGCAGTTTCTTTACACAATGCTCTTAAGTTTAGACAGGCAACAGATGACAACACTAACGTGTACAACGTGTTCGAGCGAGAGGAACGTACGCTTTTAATGGAAATTATGTGCAAAACAAAATTTGTCATTTAAATTTACAGTGTTCCACTATACTTTCATCTTTTGCTTTGTTTGAAGTGATTTTTTGTTTGTTTGTTTGCTTTCTGCAAAAATTTATAAGCAAGTTGCTGCTACTGACTTAACCAGAGCCCTAATTCCGTCCTTGAGTATGGAGACAGCGGTACATCCACAAACTAGAGGGGCACTCTGTGGAGCGCATGTCTCCGACAACGGCTAATATCCAATGGGTTAGGTTTTCTCATCACTGATTAGGGTTTCGCAACAAGTGTTGTCCGGATCCAAAATCTGTAATACGATCCGGATCGGTTCCAAAAGTTAATCGATTGTTCCCTGGGACATGGGCTATCTACCCATCATATTTTGTCCAAATATCTCCTTTAGTTTTCGAGTATTCCTGCTAACAGACAAAACACGGGTGAAAACATACTCTCCTTGTTGGAGAGAACAAAGGGCAGGTAACACATAATTTCTTATAATGTCGTTATTTCTCATCCAATTTTCATTAATTGGTAAATCCTATGTTCCCGTGGAAGCCCAATCAACTGATCTACTCAAAAAAAATAATAATACGGTAATTTCAGTAACTTCAGCGCTATGGCAAATTTATTTGTTTATTTTTTTTCAGTTAAATACAGCTGATTAGGTTAATGAGACACTATTTGGTCATGACAGTTTTTGATGATTTCATAAGGACATAAATTCATATCTTAAAATTTAATACCGGTATTTCAACAGCTTCACACAATTAGACGCTTCTCCAATTTTCATCCTCAACCAACCGCTGGCCTGGGGAGCAAACTTTGACAGTGTGTACAGTACAATTAGGCTATACGAGTACGTGATCTCGTTTGCTCGCTCGAACACTATAATTTTTTAAAGTTTGGACTGTTCTGCGACTGTGGAAAGAAGCTAATGACTTCAAGATGAATAAGATCTGACTAAGTTTTGGCAATTTGCAGACTGCGAAAAGAAACTACTGACCTCAAGTTTACACAAATCTCATGTAAAACCACTTATTAATTCTGACGATGTTTCAAAGTTGAGTAAATGATCTGTCAAGTTTAGTGAGAACTCATTAGGTATTACAAAGCTTCGTGACTTGTATTGAAAATACCCGGTAATGACTTAGAGTGAATATCAATGTTTAGGTAAGGAACAGAGATTAGGGACGACAATAAGCAGGGGAAGAAAGGAGTGTGGAAAAGGGAGAGGGAGAGAGGAAGGTAAGGGAAGGGGAGAAAAGGGAGGGGTGATAGACAAGGAAGGACAGGAGAGGGAAGAGGAGCCGATGGGGGAAAGGGAGAAGGAAGTAATTAGGGTGAAGTTATGGGAGAGAAAAGATGGAGTGAAAGGAGAGGAAGGGGAAAGAGGGGACAGGTGAGGGGAGAAAAGAAAGGAGAGGGGAAGATGAGAAGTGGTCAAGGAAGAGTGGACGAGACAAAGACAGGAGGAGTGGGGGGATGGGGAAAATTTAAGTAAGGAGGGGAGGGGCAAGGACAAGTGAGAACTGAAGTGGAAGGGGAGGAGCCATGAAGGGAAGAGGATAAGTGGGGAGAGATGAAGGCGTGTAGGGATTACGATGAGTGAGGAAGGGATAAAAGGAGAGGTGAAAACAATGAGTGTGAGGTGGGACGGAAGGAGAGGAGATTGAATTAAGAGGGGAAGAAACTTGAGGATGTGGGAGGGGAGGAGATGAGGGGAAGGAGCAGGGGGGAAAGAGGAGGGAGCCAAGAGGAGGAGAAGAGGGGAAAGAGCCGAGGTGAACAAGGAGGAGAGAGGATGGAGCAGAGGGGAGTGAGGAAGAGAGGGGAAGGAGCAGAAGGGGGTATGGAGGGCAAGGGAAGGGGCCGGAGGAAGAGATGAAAGCCAGAGGAAAGAAGGGAGTCGAGAAGAGAGGCGGCGGGAGGAGGAAGGAGAGGAGGAAGTGGGAGAGAGAAGGGAGAGGGGAGAGAGGAGTGGGGAGGGAAAACAGAATATGGAACTGCATGACGTGTATGACAAGGGCGAGGGTGGGGAAGAGAAGGGGAGGAATTTTTGTTGAATACCGGCCAGTGAGAGATAGAGATAGAGAGAGAGAGAGAGAGAGAGAGAGAGAGAGACCGTCGAGAAAAGATGAGAGAGGTGAGGGAGAAAAAAAAAAAAGATAAGTAGCTGAGAAGGAAAGGGTTAGAGACAGTTTAACTTAGAAGGAAAAATGTAATAGCGTAAGCAAAAAACAGTGTGAGACGGCCGAGAGAGAGAGAGAGAGAGAGAGAGAGAGAGTGTAGAGTGAGCACAAAATGATACAGACAACGTAACAGTACAAGGCAAAAATAGATAAACAAATAAATAAAAATACAAGCAAAGTCCAGGAGTCGAGACATGGTGGGGTTCATTGTAAATTTTCCCTTGAGATTTGTTTTGAATATTTTACCCTTAATATTCTCCTGTATGGAAGCTGAATCTTGGTATTATCGACACGGAGTAAAGAAAATATAAGGGAATACTAGCAATGCCATGTAAAGAAAGAAACTAGTCGCGAAGAAGTGCTGGAAAGCCTACATCATCGACGAAAATACACTAAAAGATGAATTATAAAGCCTCCCATACCACCTAAAATACGGCCCAAAGACCCAGCGTGATCAGAACGAGTGGTAAAGCCTGTTATAAAATGTCCCATACTATCCTCCCTAGCCCACAAGAGGGAAGGTGGAGCGGTGGAGAAGGACAGCTTTAGCCTGAAGCCCACCGGGTTCACGCTCAGATGAACTTGGGGTAACAACAACAACAACAACAATTTCCCTAATCTGAGAAAAGTAACAAAAAAAAAAGTGGGGAAATGAGAGGAGGGAAACGATGACAGAGAAGGTAGAGGGATAGGAAGACGGAAAAGTGGAGGGAAAGCGACAGACGGGTGAGGAAGAGGGGAGAGAGAGAGAACACAGAAGAGAGGGAGGGGAGGAGTACAAAAAAATTAAAAGGAACGCAAACAACAATCTAGCAGTCATTTCAAGGCTGTCATGGAAAAGACAATGCCTACGATATTAAATGAGCTGAAAATAAGGATGGAAAAAGCAAGAAGATTCCCCTCTTACCAAAACCGGCAGGAAAAGTGAGAAGCACCACCATACAACATACAAAAACTGCTACGGAAATTTCACAGGAAAGTCAGAATGAAAAACTATATTCTACACTGTTAATCTGTAAGGAAAAGTAAAATAATTTCAAAATACTACACTGCTGCTGTTCTGTCTCTGATCTGAATAAGCGTAATATCAATTAGTCGGATTTTGGGATTATTCAGCTGCGAATGTGTTTAATTGGGATTGGAAGTCATATTTTAAAAAGCGGCATTTAAATATTATTATTGTATTGCTGTGTACCACGAGAGGAGGGGGAGGAAGTGTGTGTGTGTGTGTGTGTGTGTGTGTGTGTGTGTGTGTGTGTGTGTGTGTGTGTGTGTGTGTGTGTGTGTGTGTGTGAGAGAGAGAGAGAGAGAGAGAGAGAGGACGGAAGGGAAAAGTGAAGAAAGGACGACAGAGAGAGAGGGAGAGGGGAAAGAAGAGAGTAAAGCGAGGGAGGGCGTGGGGTTAGAGGGAACGGAAACGAAGTGAAGAGGAAGGTGGACACAAGAGGGTGAGGGAGGTGGGAGACGGAGAAAGCCAGAGAAGGGAGCGGAAGAGAGAGGAGGTGGCGTGAATAAGCAACAACGGGACAATCTGGTAAGGGAAGAGGGGCTGGAACATACGGAGGGATGAAGTTGGAGTCGTCCTGCTTTACTATCCTTGTCTTAAACTCATAGAATAGCTTTTAAAAAACTGTTTTGCTAGTTACAACCTTCCCTATAACAAACAGCCACGAAAGCACCAATAGGCCTGTTGCTGTTTGCTTTCCTTTGCATTCCTCTGAACAAATGGAAGGGTTCCGTAGAATGGACATAACAGGCGTAGGAACATACAGGAGGGTTAGCCTATGAGAGAAATCATCACCATCATTATTGTCATCATAATTTCGTCTAACAATCTCTATCAGTCCATTAGCCTAGTGCAGGGCTGGATTTTCTCGGAGGGTGATAGCCAGAGAATTTACCCCTACCCATGCTGGCGAAGTGCGATGCTGACGGGGCGTCTATGAAGGTTTGAATTTTGTACTATAACTGAGTGTGCCAGAGTGAGTATTTGTCATCGGTAGAACCTAAAGGGTGTGAAGATCTGAAAAAAATAAGAAAGGCCCACCATTACCGACTTCAAATGGCCGCAAAGGATGGAGTTACTAGCTACCTCAGGGCATACACATCGCAAGACGGGTACGCCACCACCGAACCACTGCAGATTCGGTCTTATCGCTGTCAGAGTATTCCGTCATCGTCAACCTCTTTAACCCGATGACACACTTGTATTATTCTAGCTAACTACATATTATATTCAGGTCGGGAAGAACCTGTTATATGGAAGGTGTTCATGAGCACTCCATCAAACTTCTCCAGATTAAAGTCTCTCTCAGCTGAAGAAAATCGTCAGGAGATAAGAACAGAATGTACAAATACGTCACGGCATTCTAGGGCTCGTATTATCGCTGGTTAAGGAGGCTCCCAAACACCTCTTCTTTAGCGATTTATTTCTGAGTGGCTAATATTCATATGTACTTTATTTACGCAAAATATGGCGATACTGGAAGGATTTATGCAACAGAAGAAGTCAAAGTGAAACAAACAAAACAAATCTCTTAGGAAATGGTGTTAGGGTGCTTCATCAACCAATCACAATACTGGCCCAGATCTTCCCAAAGCTGAGTAAAACCACACACACACACACACACACACACACACACACAGCGAGAAGGGATTGAGGGATGGAAGAGAAGAATATGAGAGGAAGCGGGGACAGGGAGGAGAAAATGGCAATCACATGGATAACCAAAATACCGTATAATTATAAAACACCAGCAACTACATCATCATCACTATCAGCATCATCATTTCTCTCATCACTATCATCACCATCAACCTCATGACCATAATTATCATTATCACGACCTTCAACTAAATCACCATCGCCAGACTCACCACATATCAACCTATCACTATCATCATCACTATCCTCATCACTTTCATCATTATCACCGTCAACCTCATCACATTCATCATTATCATCAACCTCATCACTTTCATCATTATCACCGTCAACCTCATCACCATCATCATTATCACCGTCAGTAATCAATATCATTAACACCATCATCATCACTATTATTACCTCATTATCACCACCACCTTAAGGCGTGTGGAATCGACCGAAAAAAAAAAAAAAGGTAATTACGAATGACGCAGCGGTTCAAGGTTTCTTAAAATAAACGTTCTTAACCAAAGTAATTTTAGTACTAGACACATCGCAGGTAATTAACATTTATCAAAAAGGAAATTTAGAGAACAAGCAAAATATACTTAATCTACGATATTAAATGATGCCACCTGAACAACACCCACGACAGCGTGTTTTCTGCCGATCCCGCAGACAGAACGCGCCTGTACACCAAACTCAGATGTACACACCATACATTTCGGCTGATACCTAAGAAAAGCGTCCTAACTCCCCCAAACCCCCCAGTTATTATAATTACCCCAAGGTGTACATAATTTAAGTGGCATACATTTCGACAGAAACCTAACTGGGGAAGCTTGGTTCCTACCTGGGGGGAGGAAGGATCGAAGCCTCCCCAGACCCCTCCAACTAACATTTAAAGACACTATACGCTAAAAAAAAAAAAAAAAAAAATCCTGTCTACGCTTCATTCCAATAGAAAAGTTGGAAATACCGCGTCACTGACGTACAGACCTAACAAAACTTTTCAGGATTTTTTTTTTTTTTTCCTGTCACCGTTCCATTAAAAATTAACTCACACGTCTTAGTAGAAATACGTGTACAATAAAGACGATCGAGGTTTTGCAGTTAATATACCAACTTACCTTCTGCCATGACACTTGCATCCCAAGCCATCCAACCCACGATATATAGATCTTGAAATTCTTATAAAATCTGGCTCAGTAGGCTATTAGGCCTAGGCCTATTCTACTCTGGTTCTATACTGGGGTGGTGAAAATGTTCATATTTATTATTAGGCCTAGGCTAACTTAGGCTGTTTCTTATAGGGAACTTATTTAGGCCTAGCTTACGCCTCTAACATCAGACTGGGCATAAGTTAAAATCACATGTAAACCTAGTTACAGCAAGCTCCAAGAAATATCATGTATATCTAAGTTCTCTACCTTTGTAAGCTGCATGAAGGCCAATTCCATCTTGGTGTCTTAGTAGTGGCAGATGTTGATCCAGCACTGAGTCTTCTTTTAAATTTCTTAAATTCCGTGGAACGTTATACCCCAACAGCTCATATTTCAAATGTCTTAATGTTTGTGCTGAACTGAAATGTTTCTGGCAAATGACTGCTGTTTGAACATTAACTTTGTCCAGCCTACGGCACTTATGCAGCCACACCTTAGCGAAATTATCATTTCTGGGGAATTCATGGTACTTCAAGTCACTGTTCTTGGCAGGCGTACAACCGTACACAGCACAAACTCTAGGTATTCCCATAGCCTATTACAGTCACCAGATTATTCACGCACTTCACAAGAAAGGCAATTGATAATTAATTCAAATGAATAACAAGTTTAAACCGAAAACACAGGTTGTTCACACGTGCCACACCAACACAAGCTCGGATGTTTACTATACAACGTGACGTCACAGCAAGCCCGTGGTTCCAATAATGTCCACCGTGCATCTCTCCGTCTATAAATCGTGATCCGACCCATCCAACTGATCTCTAATTATCTTGTTATGACCCAACCGCTTCGTTACATTCACTGTCACTGCTATCACCTTAAGTTCTTCAGTGGCATAGTAGGTTGGAAGTCACTAAATCCCTCAAGTGGTAGTTTGCAGTAGTTTGTATTAAGTAATAACCTCACAAACATGTACAACTTCCCACCCTCACGACTCACTGTGCACTGAGTGACGAAAGCATTCAACTAGTCCGAGATTCCGAGAAAAGTCTCATGATATGGCAACACTCAATCTTCACGTCACATTCGTTTAATTCTTTTGCATATCAATATTTAAAGTGCAGTTGATCTTTTCTGCTGGACACAGAATATGACTTTGATTATAACAATTCCCCCAAATTCGTATAATCCTAATAACGCCGTGATAATTAAAAATGTATAAAACTAAATGACGTTATGGCATTGTGCAGTTGTCGGGCAGCGCAATTTTCCAATATTCCAATGTTTTCATCTCGACTGTTTAAAGGTCTATAAGTACCTGATAAATGAATGTTTAAATCTGAGAGAGAGAGAGAGAGAGAGAGACGAGGCCAACCTTCGTTCACAGATGAGAACAACGGTTACTTGTATCAATCTTAGAATTTGTTCAGAATAAATTCGTCTCATAACTACTGTTCAGTAACACAGATTCTCAACTCTGATTTATATTCAGTAATTACACTTGTATTCTGTAAGTTAATAAACACAGGGTGACATTTCCCATGTCAGCACTGAAATAGGCAACTACCGGTATGTTATTTGGTGATGAGATTTCACATATTAGCGGGTGAGCACATTTCCTTTGAGTTGCTTACTGGCTGATTAATAAGGATGTTTATACCTCAAAGAGAGAGAGAGAGAGAGAGAGAGAGAGAGAGAGAGAGAATGGAGGGATGCGTCGACCTGCATGCACGTAACCTAAGCGAGGTGACCACTCAGTGTTTTCAGAATAAAGTTGTAAATAACACACTCTGGCATATTACATACAGATAAAAAAAATCTATGGATCTATATTTATCTACCTACCTACAGTCAGTATCTACCCAATATACAAAAAGATAGGTTGTCTTAGAGTCGCTAGTTAGCAAATATTTAGCACTAGAGAACGGGAAGCTTCAACTGAGTAGCATCCTAGCTCTGTAAGTTGTGTTTGTGGCTTTGGAGATTTCGCAACTTCTCTTCCTTAGCGATTCGCTCTGCGCATCTCATTATTAAATTTTCTGTTATTGATGCAAAACTAGTCGAAATTAAAACAGCATAAATGACGCTGATGGGAATAATAAGATGCAAAAAAGGGAAACGAAATCGCCGAGGAGGTGGTGGTACGAAGTCTCCTAAGCTCTGGCCTAACGCTGTATTCTCGTCGTTAACCCCTTCAGTTCGATGACGCCTAGTTTCATTTTACTCTCGCTATTTACAGACCATTCTATTAACATACTGGGTGGTCCGTGAATACAGTATAGCTACACTAGAAATTCACGTGGCAGTACCTTGTGTGTTGCGGGGGCGGCTCAGCCTGCTGCTGTGGGCGCGGTTGGGGCAGTGCGAGCAGGAAATACGAAGAAGGGTAGATACTGATTAGCATATGGGGTAGCGAATGAATAAACGATGAAGGGTAGATATCTTTGGCATTTGGGGTTGGGAATGAATAAATGATGAAGGATAGATACTGGCAACACTTACCGGCCGTACCCGCAACACACTAGATATCTCCTGTGTTGTTATTTACGCAATCTGTTTATATTGTGTCGATTACATACAAGATATCAACGTGCAATAACCGCCTCATCATCGGGATAACTCTAGTATTCTATTTCAGCTTAGCCTTAATGACTGTATCCTCCTGGGAGTGTTACAAGGGGCTCAAAGCGTTACGGAAATTGAATCGCTTGGGGAAACGTGCTGAGGAGGCTGTTGCTATTATTATTATTATTATTATCATTACTACAATTACTTTCATTACTACTGTTATCATCATTATTATTATTATTAACTCCAGACGACATTGCTTTAAAATCTGAATAAATAATTTGTAGTGACGGGGGCTGAAACCGTCTTCATTAACCCTTCCATAACCCGACGTCTCTAAGCTGAATAAAATCGTCTGAAGGCAGCAAGAATTAAACCAAAAGTGCGTCATCGAAATGAAGGGTTGGAAACTTCGAGAGGTTCCCCCCCCCATTTTTGTTACTGTATTCTTTATTTTTACAGACGATTTTCTTCAGCTCAGGGTAGGATTTTCGCCCTAGAGGGTTTAAATCCAGCTTCCATTAACCCCTTCACTGCCAGGTGCCTCCCCCTTACTGAATAAAATCGTCTGGTAGCGACAACAGCAAAAGAAAATCAGAGAGAGAGAGAGAGAGACAGGTACAGAACTAGGGAACGGTGTATATTTCGTGGGAAGAGCTGATGGAGGAACGTTCTCTCTCTCTCACGAATATTTTCTTTTTTTACCATGTTCCTTTCATTCATTCTTTGACACTCACATTTTCCCTCCCTACCAACTAATCTTCTCTTCACTCCCTTCTCGCCCTTCCCTATTCCTGATCTTCTTCCTTCTCGCTTCATTAATTCTTCCTTTTTCCTCCTTTCTCCCTACATCTTTAACACTTCCTTTTTCCTCCTTCCTCCCAATTCTGTAGCAATATTTTCTTCTCTTCCCTTTCATCATTTCCCCCTTTCTCCATATTCCACTTCCCACTCTCCCTTTTAGCCTCGCAATCCTTTCCTCTTCTCAGCTGTTTTCAGATAAATGCATCTATCTCTTCAGAACTTTATAGCCTCTCTCTCTCTCTCTCTCTCTCTCTCTCTCCACAGGCACGCCTTCTCCCTTCCTATTTTTATCCCAAGGTCAATGCATTATTTGGTGTTTCCCCGAAATTGGTTGTGTTGCAGGGCGGTGGATCGATCCGCAACACCGCACCCTCCTCACGTTTCCCTCGGCTGAGTTGTTAGGCTGAGCTAGGTTAGGTTAGGTTAGGCTAGGCTGGGCTGGGCTGGGCTGGGCTGGGTTGGGTTCGGTTAGGTTAGGTTAGGCTGGGTTGGGTTAGGTTAGGGTGCGTAGGGTTGGGTTAAGAGGCTGGGTTGGGTTAGGTTAGGGTGCGTAGGGTTGGGTTAAGTTAGGTTAGGTTGTGCTGTTTCCTTATGTACAGTAATGTTGGGGTGAGCTGGGTTGATTACACTGGGTTGCATCGGACTCTGACAGATGAGAACAGAGATCGGAAATCCATATGAGGTCCGCTACAGGATCGAACTTTCTCCACGGAGGAAGCGTGATAGCCTGAGACAACCTTTCCACATGCTAGTCAAACACGAATGTGGAAGACTTGTTTGTACAAATGGGTACACACATCGTGGGACGAGTAAGCTACAGATTGAACCACCGCGGCTCTGCTGTAGAGATACTCAGCCCTGAACTCGGTTGGTGGCTACATGAATGGTGGCGCAGGTGGGCTGATGTACAGACGCTGCCCGAAAACTAAACCAAAACCTACTGATATCTGGCTAAACTGACCAGTATTAGTCCAGCGGGTTACATGAGCTGCAGGACTCCTTCATAACACGGAGCCGTGGATGTACAGCACAATGACTGACACAGCTATTCGTTCAGTACAAATATCGAGTGGTGGCAGAGTGATCATGTGTGAAAGTGTCAGATGATCTGATTCGGGCTCAGTTCCCGGACGGGATGGTTGATGTGGTGGTACTAGTAGATAGTAGTAGCTGTAGCTCCTGGTTCATCTGAATGTGAACCCAGCAGACTGCTGGTTGAAGTTACCCCTTTCCTGCAGTCCACCATCCCACTTTCGGGGGGACGGGGAGGGAGGGCAGCGACGTTTGTATAACCGGGAAACTCTTCAGTTTTATCAGTGCCACCACATGAAGGTATCCTTTTCAAGCACTTAGCCGGTCTACTAACAGTGTGTGTATATATCTATATATCTATCCACATCTATCAGTCTATCAATCTACCGACAGACAGAAAGATAGTGAAAGTTTGACCAGTTATTTGAATCGGATTACATGACATTCAAGGCAGGACCGCACCTCATCGGATGCAGAGCGATAACCAGAATTACCCTTCCCAGTAGTGGTCAGGTACAAACTGGAATGTAGTGTGTGCGAGTACAGTGAGGTGCACGTGAAACGACGCTCTGGCTGTGTCTGGGTGTGTTTTAGACTTACTACCCTAAAAATACTGCTGACATTTGTCCAGTCAGTATGACACATAAAAATGGCAAAACTCATAAATATGACAAATGCAAAAAGTGTGTAAAAGTCATAAGACATGGGAAACAGCACCCCACTTCGTTACGCCATCAAATTGGTCATGTTATGTAAGATTTGATTTGACTAGGGTTAGGTTTGGCTAAATTTGGTGAAGCTGGGTTGGGATATGTACAGTTAGATCTAATTACACTGGATTTGGTCTAACTGAGCCAGAGTTAGCAGAACGTTAGATAAGGTCAAGCCCGAATAAACTAAGATTACGTTAGGATGTACGTATGTCTCTAACTCAGTGACTGTTATCATACCCCTCAGCTGAAGAAAATCGTCTAGTGTTAGCTTGAATAACACCCGCAAATCCATAAGTCAGGTTGTTAAGGTATATTTAACTTGATTAAGTCAGATTACATTAACACCTTTGGCCAGAGGAGCTCACTTTTATTCCACTCTTGTTAATACCAGACGATTAACCTGCTTTAAAAATCGTACTGAAAGGATTGAGAACAGCTACACCAAATCCCTCCAGTACAAAATTTCTCTCCTATGCTGAATAAAATCGTCTGGAGATACCTAGAATACTATGTTCTCGGCCTGAAGGAGTTATGGTGAAATAAACAGAAAAATGGAATGAAGGAAGGGAAATACAGGAAACCAAATAATGAAGATAAAGAGGAGAGGAGGAAGATGCCAAAGATAAAAGAGGAAATATAAAATGACAGGAAGAGCAAGTGCCTGAGAAAAGACTGCCACAGAGATAAAGGAAACAGAAAAAGAAGAGTGAATGCAAACGTAAAACACTGAGTGAAAAATAAAAGTTTAGTGAAAATGACAACGAGGAGCAAAGAGTGGGTGAAAGAGAGGAACGAACGAGACAGGTAAAGGAGCAAAGGCAACACAAAGAAGGAGAGTAAAGAGAACGCAAAAAGGAAGAGGAATGAGGATGTGAAAAGGAGTGGGAAAAATAACTTGAAGAAACGGAGGAAAGAAGACGTGAAAAAGAGAGGAAAAGAGGACGCGAACAAGAGCAGGAGGGAAAACAGAGAGGAGAAAAACTAACGGGAAAAAGAGGAGGAAACCGAAAGTAAAAAAGAAGAGAGACAGATAATGAACTGTAACGCACTCAAAGAACGCATACCTCCGCCAACGCCAATGAACATTTGATTTACTTCTTTAGTTTCTCTTTCTTGCCAGGCGAATACTTTTACAGCCTCACAGGTAATTAATTCCAAGGTCTTACTCCGCCCGTCATTAACCCCCCTCGCGTCTGTCCCAAGGTTAATAAAAATCGTCCGGAGTAACAAAAATAAATAAATACACTGATGCCATATTCGTTGTTCGACGGCCTCAGGAAAAATATCTAGAAAAGAAAAGGGATCTGTACTTTGTTTTTGTTGATTTGAAGAAGGCCTTTGACAGAGTCCGTAGGGCGCTGAAGTGGGCAATGAGAAAGTTTGGGATCGTGGAGTGGCTGGTTTTGGATATGTATGTGGGTGCTCGCATCCAGAAGACAGTGAATGGAGATTTGAGTGATAAGTTTTCCATGAATGTTTGTGTGTATCTGGGGTCAGTCTTGGGCTTCTTGTTGTTTATCATGGTACTTGAAGCCCTCTCACGCGACTTCAAAAATGGACTCCCGTGGGAGATGTTGTACGCTGATGATTGGTGTTGGTTGCAGAGAATGAGTGAGGCGGAGGAAAGATTATGGAAGTGGAGAGATGGTATGGCGCACAAGGACTTATGGGTAAATGTAGATAAAACAAAAGTGACGGTATCTAGGGTTGGGGGCGGTACTGTCAAAGAAGAGCGAGAATGGCCATGTGCGATTTGTCACAAAGGCGTGGGAAATAATTCCATCTTGTGCAATGCCTGTGATAAGTGGGTGCATAAGAGATGTAGTGGTATTAGAGATAATGCTGAGAGGAGGTGTATAAGAGATGTAGTGGTATTAGAGATAATGCTGATTTCATGTGTGCGGTGTGTCGAGGAGAGCATGTGAAGAATGTCAGGCGTGAAAGGATTGATCTTGCTGGTGAGTCTCTTGAGTGTGTTACTTGGGAGACATGTTATGTGCTGGAGGTGGGGCAGGATCTAGCTCTGTGGCTGGAGTGAGGAGTGGTTGGAAGAAATTCGGGGAGCTGTTGTATCTCCTGACACTGACAGGGCTCCCTCTCCGTGCTAAGGGACCTTTGCATGCGGCATGTGTTTGGAGTGTAATGTTGTATGGCAGTGAGACCTGGGCAGTAAAGGAAGAGGATATTCGCAGGCCCAAACGTACAGAAATGACAATGATTAGGTGGATGTGCCTTCACTGCAAGGCCTGGAGGGGCTGGGTTTACGATGGAAGAGTTAAGAGGAAGGATGGGACTGGAGTGTATTGGTGATGTGATATAAAGAGGTAGACTGAAATGGTTTGGGGATGTGGAGAGGATGTAGGATGACAACTGGGTGCAGAAAGTGGCAGAATGTGAGAAGTGTGGGCACTGTTGGTGGGGTAGCGAGAGGCAGACTGAGAAAGACCTGGGACGATGTCAGAATGTAACCTCAGGGATACCGAACTGGATATTGAGGCTGCCAGAGATCGAGCAGCGTGGAAAGCCGCCATTGTACGACCAAGGCCGACGTATGCAAGCATGTTGGAGCCTTTATAAACGAAACGAAACGAAATAAATAAAACTGCGCACGTCATGGGGGTGAAAGGGTTAATCGTATTCTCACACAGTCCAACATTTACATATCGTTACGCTCCACAAAAATGACGAATGTATGTTGTTTTTATCCTCTGCCTCGTTACACAAGATAAATTAAGAGGTAAGCAAACTGTACTGTATATATAAAAATCTGGTTCACACGATTAATGGATTGTTTTATTTCTGAATACCGGCATTTGGGTGAACATGACAGTGGATGGGTTAAGTTGGTCGTTGTTATCATCATCATTATCATCATCAATGAGTTAGGCATGTTGTTTCACACAGTCCTCAACTACTACTACTACTACTACTACTGTTATTACTATCATTTTATTATTATTATTATTATTATTATCATGATCATCAGCATCACTGCCATCGTCGTCACAGGATTTGCTTTCGTTAGCAGGATTTGCATCCCCCTCCTCCGGAGTCATCAGCATCACCATATCATCATCATCATCATCATCACCTTCTTCACTATCACCATTACCCTCCTCCACCTCCTCCTCCTCATCATCATCTTTTTCACTATCACATTATCCTCCTCCACCTCCTCCTCCTCATCTTCTTTTTCACTATCACATTATCCTCCTCCACCTCATCATCATCATCATCATCATCATCATCATCATCATCATGGTAAATTATCATCTTTCCACCAAATTCATGCCAGGAAAAACAAACAGGCCTACATAATAGCTCCTATTATTCCAAGTAAATATCCTTCTATAAATATCCCAGGGAAATTAACCACTGCCTGATATCAATTAACCAAGCCTCTTCATAAAAACATTCCCCCCTCTTCGTTCTTTCTCTTCTTCTCCACTCTTCCTCTTCTTTTTCCCGTTACTTCCCCTCTCTTCCTCTTCTTTCTTTTATAGTTTTCTCATGCACTATTTCCTTCCCTTCTTCCTGCTTCTCACTTCCTATTCCCCCCCTTCGTTCTTTCCCCTCTTCCTTAACTTTTCCTATTATTTTTCCCCTTTACTTCCCCTCTCATCCTCTTCGTTCTTTTATATTTTTCTCATTCACTACTTCCTTCCCTTCTCCCTGATTCTCACTTCCTCCTTCTCCTACCTACTCCTCTTCCTCTTTCTCCACCTCGCGTTTAAACCACGTACTTCCTGGTCTGTCTCACTTCCCTTATCCCCTAACATTTTTCCGTCTTTCTCTTCCTCCTATATGGCAGTTTCCACTTTTAAATGAAATGGATAAAAAAAAAAAATAATTACTCAGACCAAAAATAAGTAGAGAAGCAGAATCTTGTCAGCAAACCAGTCCTATCGCTATCTTACTTTCCTTTTACTTAACCATTATATCTTACTATTTTTTTTCCTAGTGGGGACAAGGAAAAAAGGCGGCTTGTATGTGGGTTGGCGTCATATGGTATTCTATTTCCATTGCCAAACGCCTTAATCCCATAAGGGGTGGCCACAAACAAATCGCCTCCATGTCAACCTGTCCCCCGCCATTTCATTGCCCTACTCCCAGCTCACACCTCCCTCTCTCATACACCTCTCCACTCCATCCCTCCATCTCATCCTTGGCCTCCCCCTCCCTCTCCCCCCCTCCACCTCATTCACATACACACTCCTCGTCAGTCTCTCACTCTCCATCCTCTCCACATGTGGTATTGTGGACGCTAATATCGATCCACGTCCTGACGATAAATTACGAGACAGTGAACGATGACTTTTGAAACTCAGGGACGCGACCTTCGGAATCCGCCAGACTCTTCAAAATATCGTGTGTTTCAAAATAGTTCGACCACAGAATGAAGTAAACGTAAAAAAATAAATAAATAAATAAAATAAAAGGAAAACTAAAAACTGAATATTCGACAGAGGCTCAAATTACTCTCTGGGGTCTGATTATAGAAGGAAAGCTGCTGGGAATTATAAAGAGCTATAATTTGGGTCTATTATTTCATTTTCCAGCGTGTGCGTGTTGTAAACGTAAATATAATCATCATTAACACTATCATCATTATCTTCTTTACCATCATCAGCATCATCATCATCATTACAAAAGAAATAGGCTCATCATCATCATCATCAATAACACGATCACAAAAACGTTAGGGTCATCAACATAATCATCATTAACACTACATAGGATCATCAGCATCACTATCATCATCATCATCATCACAAAAATTAGCATCATCATCATCACCACCATCATCATCACAAAATTTAGACTCATCATCATCATCATCATCACAAAAATTATCATCATCATCACTACCAACACCACCATCATCATCACAAAAACTAGGATCATCATCATCATCATCAACATCACCATTATCAACATCACTATCATCATCAACATCACCATTATCAACATCACTATCATCATCATCAACATCACCATTATCAACATCACTATCATCATCACCACTATCATCATCATCACCACAGCAGCATCTAACACATCTCTATCCTTGTCACAAACATAAACAGAATATTCATAAGTCCAGTGATTGACACGAGAGAAATTTTCCACAATGAGTTAAAAAAAAAAAAAAAGTGAATATATATTTCTTTTAGCACCAGCGTCCCACCTACGAAATATTCCCACAAAGAACGAAAGAACACTATAATTTACTATTGGATTTCACTGTTAAGAGAGAGAGAGAGAGAGAGAGAGAGAGACTCCTATCAATGAAGCGGCGATTGGAAGTAAAAATAACAGGGAACAAAATCCGCCTAAGCCACCATCACCACAGACCAGCGGCGAAACTATGGCAGCCAAGTTTTAAAAGTTTCTCTCTTTGAAGCTCATACATGTGAAACTTATCAATACGCCTCCTTATGGTCAAAAATGAAAACTGCGAAATAATAAGCTGATGCAGTAGATGAGGTGCCAGATCAACTCAAAATTCAAGCTGAGTAATTTTGTGGTTCATAGGAAAATCGCTCAGAGCTCTCCAAAAGCAGGTGTACCACTTATAGACATGCAGACTTCCATGCAGGTAGAAAAAAAAAAAAAAATGCGTTCTGACTTCCTCTCTCTCTCTCTCTCTCTCTCTCTCTCTCGTCTCGTAAACTTTATGGTCCTGTCTCAGTTCTGTAGCTTCTCATAAGGAAACTTTCTTATATTCTCTCTCTCTCTCTCTCTCTCACACACACACACACACACACACACACACCAATATTGCTGTGTCTTTCCCATATTTTCTTTCCGCCTCGTCTCCCTCCCTCTCCCTCACCTTCATCTTGTATTGTCTTCCATTTTTCTTCTTTCCCCTCATATTTCTTCCTTTTTCCCCTTTTCCTCTCGTGTTATATTTTGCCCCCCCCCCCTCTCTCTCTCTCAGTTTTTTCTTTATATTTCTTGCATCTGGCTCTTTCCTTTTCTTCTGTTTCCTCTTCTTTTTCTCTTGCATGCTACTCTCTTTCCTCTTCCTTATTTTCTTCAGTTTTCTCTCTTACATATTGCTCTCTTTCAATCCTCCTTTTTAGTTTCCTCTCTTTCATACAACCCTCCCTCCTTTCTTCTTCAATTTTCTCTCTTCCTCTCTTATATCTTGCTCTCTCTCAATCTTCCTCTTCTCGTCTCCCACATAATCAAGCCTGTTCTCTTGTTCATTATAACAGATCACAACAATCTCGGTGTTTTATTCCTAATCACTAACCTTTAACATACTCTTCTTTTTGATGCTGTGGATATGAGTGTTCACGTGTTTATTATTGGGATTAATGCTTTTATCATTATTATTATTATTACTACTACTACTACTACTACTACTACTATTATTATTATTATTATTATTATTATTATTATTTGTTTTTGCTGTTAGTAATTGCTTCTTGGCTAACTGCACCCCCACTGAGATCTTTGGCGTATATTGACTGCTTATCGTCTCTTCAGTGAGGCTTATACTTAGTGGCTCTTAATAATAATAATAATAATAATAATAATAATAGTGATGATGGTGATGATGATGATTAGGAGGAGGGGGAAGAGGAGGAGGAGGAGGAAGAAGAGGAGCAAGAGAAGGATGGTGACAATAATAATAATAATAATAATAAAAATAATAATTCCTCTCATTCCACCCTTTCTTCCTTCTCGTTTTCTCTTCTTCACATCTGTCTTCTCTTACTCGTACATTTAACTCTTTTTCTCTCTTCTTTTTCTTCCATCTTCCTCCTGTCTGAGATTTCCTTTTGAACCCCTCCAGCCAGTGTATGTCATCTGTACCTTCTTGTTCTTGTTCTTCCTCTTCTTCTCCTTCATGGTCTTCTCCTTCATGGTCTTCTTCGCCTTATTGGTCTTCAACTTCTGTATCTTCTTCTTCTTCTTCCCTCCTCCTCCTCCTCCTCCTTCTTCTGCCATTCAGAGGGTGGCGGTGGTGTAACAGGAAGCACAATCGCCTCGCATGCATAAGGTCCTGGGTTCGATTCCTGCCCTCGCTATCTCACTGCACCCCACCTCTTGCCTACACACCCCTTCCCAATTCTACCTATGGCCCGTCGGTTCATAAAGTTCCCTAACACCTTTTCCTAAGCGATTTATTTTACTTACTACTCTTACCCTCTTGCGTGGCATATAAATCCTCCAATATCGCCATACTCTAGATAAGCAACGTACAGAAAATTAACCAGCCATAACCCAAAATAAATCGCTAAGGAGGAGGTGCTATGGAGCGTCCTAACCCGGCGGGAATAAGAACCTAAGTCACTGTGGGAAGGTTTCTTAGCTGCGACCCCCCGTAGTGAAGAGGTTAAGACCTGCAAAGAACTAAAAAGGATTGCAACGTTTTTACATATTCTCGCTATTCAGGATGCTGGAGAGGGACGCCTTCACGTGGTGGCATCGCTATGACGGGCGGCTCCACTGCCCAGCCACATAAATGTACCTCCATATCCCCCGAAAGGAAGATGGTGGACTGCAGGAGGAGGGGACAAACTTCAGCCAGCAGTCCACTTCGTTCACATTTCAGACGAACCTATGGCTACTACTACTACTACTACTACTACTAATACTGCTGCTGCTACTGCTACTTCTGCTACTGCTACTACTACCACTACTACTTGCCATTCATGTCAGGAGGTACCTAATGTAGTAAAGTGGTTAGTGAATGATGTACAGTCGCTATCAAAAGTCATGACACTGGGCTACAGCTAAATCAGGTCAACAGTGTCATTTCCTGCGGACTCACCACACTTATTTTCAAAGTCCATGGGAAGAAAAGCAGACAAAGGACAGGACTTTTGATGCCTACTGTACCTCAACTTCTCTCTCTCTCTCTCTCTCATTACAGTCCTTGTCGCATCTCCCCTCCATCTTTTTCCCCTGCAGACTCGTTTTATTGCTCTTCTCACCTTTTTTTCTTTCGTCCTCCTTCATAACTTCCTCGTTCCATGCCCTCCCACTTTTATCTTATTCTCTCTTTTGTCTTTCTTTTTTTTTTCCCCTTCCTCCACTCCCCTTCGTCTTTCTAATTTTGTCTTCCTCTTCACTATTTCCTTGTTCCCATCTCTCTCTCTCTCTCTCTCCCTCTCTCTCTACACTATACATATATACCTATTTTTTTCTTTCAGTATTTACATTTTTTTTTTGTATCTCCCCAAACTGTATTCCCTCCCCTCGTTATTACTTTCTTATTTACGCTCCTCTCTACCTCTTTCTCTTCTAGTCTACCTTTACTCTTCCTTCGAATTCCTTTTCTCACTTCAAATTTTCTTTCTTCTGATTCGCCACCTACCTCTTGTTCCACTCCTTCCCTTCTTCATCTTTTCACTTTCAATCTTTTCTTCTCTAATTCTCTTTACACTGTTTTCTTTTCTCCTTTCTCCTCAGTAATTCTTCGCTCGTCTCACCCTTCTTCACATTCTTCTCTTTCAGTCTCTTTTATCCCTCCTTCGTCTTTTCTGTTTCTTAGTTCAGATTATCTTTTGTCCTTCACGATTTCCTAGAAGTCAATATTGTCCACCTACTTCCCTTTTAGTCTTTCTTTACTTCTCCCTCGCCTTTTACTTTCTCTTACAATTTTCCCTTCCCCTAAAGCAATTCCTCCTTCCACCCACTCCCTTCTCCATCTTCTTCTCCTCCAATCTTTCCTCCACTTCATCTCTTTTCTCTTCAGTTTTCTTTTCACTCTCCTCTTCTACACTGCTTATAGGGACATACATTTTCTCTGCCATGTTGATACCAATTATTACCTCAAAGACAGTAGCTTTTTCTTTTCTGCGCAGATTTAAGTTACGGTAATAATAACGTATACTTTTTTACAGAAATAGACGGATTCTTGCAACATTTTCCTCAATAACTAATTAAAAATGGTGAAATTCCTCTTGATATGCAATTCCTGATACCAATTAAATTTCCACTCCTATCAGCAGGTTAATTTGTGATATTAATAACATATCCTGCACCAGGTAATAAACAACATTAGTACTTATTCATATTCCAGTTTTTAACACCTGTAATTTTTTCACCCGTAGCCCAAATAATTTTTAGTGAAATTTCTTCCCACAGATACGAAAACCAAAAATACATAAATACGTAAATAAATAAACGGAATTCATGATCTAACAGGCATGAATCAATAATAATGCCTATGTTCGCGAAGCAAGAGCGTGTATTGTGTTATGCTCGACGTGTGTGTGTGTGTGTGTGTGTGTGTGTGTGTGTGTGTGTGTGTGTGTGTGTGTGTGTGTGTGTGTGTGTGTGTGTGTGTGTGTGTGTGTGTGTGTGAGAGAGAGAGAGAGAGAGAGAGAGAGCGAGGAGGCAAATATTGACACTGTAGAGAGAGCCAGTCTTGTTTTGATCCTTAGCATAACATACCTCTCTCTCTCTCTCTCTCTCTCTCTCCTTTGTTTCCTCCAATTTCCCTGCTTCCTTCCTGTTTTCTCCAATTTTCCTCTTTCTTTTCCTCTCCTCTGTTTATTTCTTACAGACTTCATATTCCGTACATCTTTCCCCCCTTCCTTGTCTTTCTTTATCTTTACTCTCTTTCTCTACCTACTTTTTCTCCTCCTCTGTCTTCCTCCTCCATGGTATTTTCTTCTTCTCCTACTTCATTTTCTTTTCCTTCTTCTCGTCTTCCTCCTCCTCCCTCCCTTCCTTCTTCTACTTCTTCCAACTTACTTTCCTCCTCTTCTTCTTCTGCCTTTCCTTCCCTGTCTCCTCTTGCTTCTTATTTTCCTCCTCCTATCTCCTTCCTTACCTCTTCCTACTTCTTCACTCTCCCTCCTCTTCCTATATCCTTCCTCTTCCGACTTCTTCTTCCTCTCCTCCTCCTCCTTCTCCCTCGCCGCCTCTTCAAGGACTTCCTCTTATCTCTCCTCCTTCATTTCCCCCCTATCTCCTCTCCACCCTGATACCGTCCTCTCCTCTTCCACTCTTATCTTCCACCCTCCTGTTATCCACTCTGAAGTAAAGGTGGAGTATTTGCCTTTATATTTCTTTCTTTCTTTATTTGTTTATCTTGTTTTATTTTATTTTATTTTCTCGGTTGTATTTTTCTCAAGGCATTTTTTTTTTTAGTTTTTCATGACACTTTGTTGATTTTGTGTGTGTGTGTGTGTGTGTGTGTGTGTGTGTGTGTGTGTGTGTGTGTGTGTGTGTGTGTGTGTGTGTGTGTGTGTGTGTGTGTGTGTGTGTGTGTGTGTGTGTGTGTGCGCGCGTGTGCGTGTGTGTGTGCGCGCGCGCACCACGTCGCTCTCTTCTATCATGTGTTGTCTGTCTGTCTGTCTGTCTCTTTCTCGTTTCATTGTTTCATTTTTCTTCTTCCACTTTCTTCCAATCTTTTTTCCGTTTCATTTTCTCTTTCCCCCCTCTCCCTTCCCACATCTCTCTCACTCCTCTCAACTTTCCTCCTCCCAGGCACTTGCTTCCTACTTCTCTCCTTCCTTCCCTCTTTCCATTTTTCTTTCTTATTTTCCATCCTTCCTTTCCTCTTCCCATGCATCTTTCCCTTCTTCTCTCCTTCCAAATTTCCTTCTCTCCTTCCATCATTCCTTCCCTCTTTTCATTCTCCCTTCTCTTTTCTCAACGTTTAATCTTTCTCTTTTTTATCTTCTGTTTACCTCTCAACAGTCTTTTTCTCTCTTATCCTTCCCTCTTTCCTTCAGCCCCCTTCTCGACTTCCTTCCTTGCTTCATTTCCTCCTTCCTTCATTCCTTGCCAAGCATTATTGGTGGTTGTGAGGAGAATTTACAATGAGAGAGAGAGAGAGAGAGAGAGAGAGAGAGAGAGAGAGAGAGAGAGTGTACCAAGCAGAGTACACCCACCCAACACAAAGCACACACCAAACTAACCCCTCACCACCCACGGGGATGAATTCGTCCCTTCTGGCAGCATTTTCAGAAGTTTAATGAGTGAGGGAGCCTAAAGTTTGTACCCATGCGCTCCGCGACTATGAGCCGAAAGGTGAAGGGCGGTGAAATCCAACGTGCAGAAAATTCGACGAGTAAAATGTTGAGTTTTATCATTCAGAATTATTCCCAAAGCGTGCGGAGAGGAAAAATATTCAGATTAATGTAGCATAAACAACAACTACTACTGCCACTGTTGCTTTTAGTAATAAGTTTCAACAATATAAAGCACTTTTACCTATATATATATATATATATATATATATATATATATATATATATATATATATATATATATATAAGATCATTATTTGAGACTTCAAAGATATCCAATTCTCCCTGTGTGTGTGTGTGTGTGTGTGTGTGTGTGTGTGTGTTATATGCACTGTATATGGACACTTATTCTGACTGCATGTTACACTGCCTTAACAAACACTTCATCTCACAAGGATACACTATGTTAACCTAAGAAAGAGTCACTAATGGTTAATCACATGAGTACACAATAACCAGGCTTTTCAATAATACAACACTAACCCAGTCAATGTATTAACGCAAAATTATACCGACTAAAAATCTCCTCGCCACTGCAGGGCAATTTCTCACTGGATGTCCGCTTGATATAAAAAGTATATCATAAATGACTTTTCACAGGAATCTAGCCAAAACCTTTTCCTTTATTATTAAGCTCATTATAAGGAATATTTTAGTTTTTATTATAATGGAAACAATTACCAAAATGAGCCGGGGAAATGAAATTCTTGCTGTTTTAATATTCATGGCCGCTTGAGATACGTATCCTCGACTCTGAATTTTTACCTTTTATTTCAAAATTTTCTGCGGAACATTTTTGTGACAAATAAAAAGAGATAAATAAATGAATAAACTTCCACTGAGATTACCCAATTTCTTACCATATTTTCTGTTTTCACAAGTATGGAAGCAGCTTTTTTTTTCTTTTAGGGGGGGGGGGGTGGATGAGGGGAGTAAATTTAGTTTCATTCTGACTGGCATGCCAAGTTTCATTAAAATCTGCCTTGTGGCTTGGAAGCAGTATGAAGGCAGACAGACAGCGAGAAAGATAGATAGACAGGCAGACAGACAAAAGCATTACGTCCCAGCATGATACAGAGGAGATGATTTTGCAACCCTGATCCCACAGTTTTCACAGTATCATCAATATATAGCTACTGAAACAGGCCATAATGGAGAATAGGTCAAAACTCTTCATCCCCTGATTCAGTAAGGCACAGCGAGAGTAACGATACTTGTACTGTGCTGCTTAATATCTAGTTTTATTTTACCTTTGAAATAAGTACATCAGTGTAAGTACAGAGAATGTGCTCGAATACTTACAACTTGTGTAGTACGCTAAGAGTAGTACCCAACTTACCTGGAAAAAAAAAAAAAAGGTAATTCACTGTTAATCCTAATGAAGAAAAATGCACAATGTATAACTTGAGCATTTTTTTTCTCATTCTTGCTACCACCAGACCATTTTATCCTATTTCATAAAGACATATATTCGTCTATCTATCTATTGCCAGACGCCATAATCCCGTAAGGGGTGGCCGTTTGACTTTGAGTTAGTTGTTTTACAGGGAGGGGCACTAACCCTCCACCAACCCACTTGTTGAGACATAGGGAATTAATTAACTGCACCAGACATCTAACTCCTCCTGTTCGAAAGCTCTCTCCACAAACACACACACACACACACACACACACACACACACACACACACACACACACACACACACACACACACACACACACACCACCACCCTCAAAAAAATCGACCGGAGACAGCATTAAAAAAAAAAAAAAAGGACGTCACCGAAATGAAGTACAAGATCTATCTATCTATCTATCTATATCTATCTATCTATCTATCTATCTATATATATATATATATTCTAAGGCTAAATTCAATAAATGTTTCACTAATATCTGAAGGAGTTTTTTTTTATCCATGGGGACAATAAGGGGGGGCAGAGAGGCAAATAAAGTACTGGTCTTTATGCTTTATCTTCCTCGTCTAATTCTCCATCTAATTATTCATCTACATCTTTACCTATAATTCTTCACGTAATTCACCGATTTTTTAAAAGTTTATCTGAATAGTTATCTAATTCTTTACTTAATTCTTCTTTTAATTCTTTACCTAATTCCTCATTTAATTCTTTACCTAATTCTTCATTTAATTCTTTACCTAATTCTTCATTTAACTCTTTTCCTAATTCTTAAACTAATTCTTTACCCAATTTTTCACGTAATTCCTTACCTAATTCTTTACCTAAATCTTTACTTACTTCATCAATTTCTTTATCTAACTCCTCAATTAATTTTTTACCTAATTCTTCGCTTTACTTTTTACCTAATCCATCTAATTCTTTATCTAATCCATCTAATTCCTTACTTAATGCATCTAATTCTTTACCTAATCCATCTAATTCTTTACCTAATTCATCTAATTCTTTACCTAATCCATCTAATTCCTTACCTAATCCATCTAATTCCTTACCTAATCCATCTAATTCTTTACCTATTTCTCAACCTAATTCTATGACACACACTCACACAGACCAACTCCATCAGCAGGCCAAGTTCCACAAACCTCTTCGTTCCGCAACTTTTTTTCTCGTTACCATCAGACGATTTTACTTAAGACAAATACAATGGCCTTCTCTAATGTTAAGAAAATCGTCTGGTGGTGGCAAGAATACACTAAGAAAGTACCCCATAGACCTGAAGGGGTTAAAATCCATCCCTTAGTTTGGGAGGACGAACAGACAGACAGACACTGATATACACACACACACAGAAAGAGAGAGAGAGAGAGAGAGAGAGAGAGAGAGAGAGAGAGAGAGAGAGAGGAAACGAAAATACATTTATCTTCTTTTCCCCGAAGACCTTCCTCCATAAAACTTAAGTATAACAGGTCCTGTTCTAAGTAGTTTTAGAGATTTCGTGACAGTACTTCCTTAGCGATTTATTCCGCATATTCATTCATTCATTCATTGCCAGACGCCATGTATCCCAAACGGGGTGGCCGGCTTAGAGTTAATTGTTTTACAGGGAGGGGCACTAATCCTCCACCAACCCCACTTGACACGTAGGGATGCCAACAGCATCTGGTGTTCCCAGGCGGTCACCCATCCAAGTACTAACCAGACCCAACGTTGCTTATTGCAATGTAATAATCTTCTGTATGTCACTGATTCAAACAATGTCGATATTAAGGTGGTATAAACCAGAGAAGGACGCCACTCACAGCAGCACTTACGACTGCGATACTGTAATGGAAAATAAATAATTACCTACAAAGGAAGGGCCATCCCGGAGGGTCTTGCCCTGCCTAACCCTGGTCCAGGTGAAGGCCCATTGCTACCGTATGTAAAATTTCGTATTCTAAGGTGAATATATATATATATATATATATATATATATATATATATATATATATATATATATATATATATATATATATATATATATATATATATATATATCCATCAGCCAATCCTACGCTGACCCATGAGGAGTGGAGCCCGGGGCTACGCAGTTGGTCCTGACATTTAAGATAAGTGACCAGCCTCACTCATCCCTGAGTGGCATTACATGAGCAATCAACCCCAACCACCCCTTGGATAGAAACCTTCACAGGCTCAATCCGATTGGAGCGCAATATATATATATATATATATATATATATATATATATATATATATATATATAATATATATATATATATATATATATATATATAATATATATATATAATATATATATATATAATATATATATATATATATATATATATATATATATATATATATATATATATATATATATATATATATATATATATATATATATATGGCATTTTCATCTCCGGGGGCTGCTGACTCCCATCCTGCCTTAATCCTGGTTCTAATGAAGGTAAAAATCTGAGCAAAATATCCTTTATCGGGGCAAAAAACCTATGCCCGTACATAACAGCTTTGGCCGGGACCCCTGAGGGCCTCCGCTTCCCGCGGGGGACGGCCACTTGGAGTCCCACCTTACCTTTCCAGGGTTTAGTCCCAAGGGTAGGCTTACCAGTATACAGTATTTCGCATTCCCAGATTCAAAAGTACGGCCGTGCATGACGAGTAATTGGGAAACCTGAGATCGCCTCCTCCCGTGGGGAACAACTCTCAGGGACCACACTCTGTCTAAAACATGGGTTTAGTGAAGGTCTCCAACCATGCAAAATTTTGTGTTTCTAAGTAAAAAAGAAAATTATGGTGGTGCATAAATGCTCTGACCGGGAACCCTGGTGGGCAGCCCCCTCGCCCGATGGGGGTGATCCTCGGGGATCTCATTCTGTCAACAACCTGAATCGAGTGAAAGTCTACCACTATGCAAAGTTAGTTCTCGTAACTGAAAAAATATGTGGCCATATATACAGTTTTGGCAGGGAACCCCGGCGGCCGCCCTCCTTCCCACGGTAGGTTTTGGGGGGTCCCCATCGTGACTGAAGCCTGGCCAGGGTGGAGGTCTACCACAGTACACTGTTTCGTTTTCCTGACTAACATTCCCTTTAGGCTTGGACACCAGTCTTTAAAAAGGCACAGTAACATTAGTGGAGGCGGTGGCCAAGTCAGCAGAGATTTCGTCTTCTGTCCCAGTGGACGTGGGTTCGAATCCTTGCTGCGCTAGGGAACAGCTTAATGGATTTGAATTTCGTTGGAATGGACTTTACTAATTTACCAAAGACCTGCCGAGATGTAAAAACACCCCAGCTATTAGCAGTCCTGCATGAGACAGCCCTAGCATGAATCCAACATGGACAGTGTGTGTTAGCGCCGAGTTGGTGACATATGGAGGACTGCCGGACCTCAGGGAACGGGCTCTTAAGCCTTTGTCCTAAGTCGGGTAAAAAAAATTAGTACGTGAGCGAGTGACAGAATTAGGGACATGCACTGCATATGACCCCCCCTGTAAGTGCAGACACGAACGAATGTTATAACATCGTGTCGTATAGCACCCTCATCTATGTGGAGCTCGAACCCACCTCGCCACTGTACAGCAGTCATGTATGACTGTCACGTTATTAGGACGCCAAAAGTCATTATTACGCGACGACCATACATCATTTACATCAGCAGTGGTGAGACGCGTTTGAGTTACACACGGACGAGGCCGCTTTACGGCATGATGTTATTATAATTTATATATATATATATATATATATATATATATATATATATATATATATATATATATATATATATATATATATATATATACACAAACACACACACTAAGATGAGGCTCAATCCATCGCTAGGGAAGTGGTGCTATGAAGCCTCCTTTGCCACCTTGACTACGGCCTTGTGGCGGCGGCAGGCGGTCCCACTACACTACTGGATGTGTGGAATTGGGTGAGGCGGGGCGTAATGGGACACACGCTGAAGGCAGGCAGAAAAGAACAGAGTGGAGAATGACTGCTTGAGAGCTGCTGGTAATGGAGGGTAGGAAGGAAGGAAGGAAGGGAGAGACAGAAAAGCCAAAAGTAGGATCCAATTGCCTTGAGAGCTGTTGTTAATGGTGGGGGCAGGGGTGATGGATGAGGGGTGTGAGGTTGGGGGTGAGTCAAGAGGGATGCGTGAATGGCGTGGATGAGTGGGTGGGTGGATGGACCCGGGGAAGGGAAGCCGATGGAAAGAAGAAAGGGAGGAATGATGGATGGATGGATGAGTTGATGAGTGCATGGATGGATAGGTGGATGGAATGATGGAAAGAGATATATGGATAGATGGATGGAAGAATGAACAGATGGATGGATGGATGAGTTGATGAGTGAATGGATGGATAGGTGGATGGAATGATGGAAAGATATATGGATAGATGGATGGAAGAATGAACAGATGGATGGATGGAGGAGTTGACGAGTGAATGGATGGATAGGTGGATGGAATGATGGAAAGAGATATATGGACAGATGGATGGATGAATGAACAGATGAATGGATGAGTGATTGACATTACAGATGGACAGCTATGTATGTGACTGAGTAAGTGCGTGGACTGATGGCTAGAGAGAGTAAGGATGGATAGATGGATGGATGGATGGATAGTGTTTGGTGGAAGAGTGAGTGAACTGATGGAAGAATGGGTGGTTAGGTGGGAGGAAATGTAGGTAGATAATTTGGTGGATGGATGGAAATTATATGATGGAAGGATGGATGGATGGATGGACAAAGTAAGAGACAATGATGGATAATTAAAAAGACCTCCACTTCATTTGTTAACATCAATGAATGAATAAAATGCGATGAATGATATAAATAAATAGATCGATAGATAGACAGATATTGATAAAGATAGACCGATAGACTGATACAAACAGATCGATCGAAATAGATAGATTGATAGAGAAACAGATAAATAGATAGAATGATGAGTTCTGACGCAAAGACTGACCTAAAATAATAGATGGGAAAGATAGTGGATTTGAGTAATTCTCTCTCTCTCTCTCTCTCTGGGTGAACGAGGCAGACAACATATAACACAGACACACAGACAAAGGGAATTATCGATGAAAACAGACACACATAAAACATTAAGACTTACAAAAGATAAGCAGGAAGGCAGACAGGACATCAGAAGATCGATAAAATAAGAGAGAGATAAATGGATAAAACACGAAGGTCGATATGAAAAACATAGATAAAACATGGCAAACAGATAAAACAGAAGAAAGACCAGTGAAAGACAAATAGAAGAGATAAAACAGAAAGATCGGTGAAAGACAAACAGATAGCCAGATAAACCAGAAAGATCAATTAAAGAAAAAAAAAAGAAGATAAAGTAGAATAACTGAAAAAGAAATATTATAACAAGCAAGTCGACAAAAAACACACACAAAACAGAAAAAACATTACAAACAGATAGAACGTAAAACTTAAGATAAAAACATAGATAAAAATAAATAGTAATAAAAGGTATACAGGAGACAGACGAAACAGAAGCATTGATAAAAGACAGACCGGCAGCGATAAAACCAATATCCATCAGACAGACAGACAGACAGACAGACATATCAAACAGGGGGAAAGATGATACACAGGCAAGTTACACAGAAATTCGATGACACACAGACACATGTAAAAGAGATCTATAAGAGACACAGACAATACGTGTAAAAAGAAAACAACAATAGACACACACACACACACACACACACGAAAAGAAAAAGCTCGATCACACACACACACATGAAAAGAACAAGCTCGAACACACACATACACACACATGAAAAGAAAAAGCACACACACACACACACATGAAAAGAAAAAGCTCGATCACACACACACACACACACACACACACACACACACACACACACACACACACACACACACATGAAAAGAACAAGCTCGATCACATACACACACACACACACACACACATGAAAAGAACAAGCTCGATCACACCCACACACACACACGTACGGACCAACATTTAATATTTCGATAACTTAACCCCTTCAGTACGAGGGGGTCTTCTGAAGGTGAAGAAAATCGTTCGGTGATAGCAAGAGTAAAATAAGAAACCGCGAAGACGATAAAAACGATGAAGCGACAGTGGTATTTAAGAGTATTGATAGACAGGGAAATATACACAGACAAACAGATAGACAGATAGATAGACAGGCAGAAGGATAAATGAATAGACAGGCAGTGACAGAAATGGCTAAACAGAGAGGATATATTTAGCTATAACTGACATATAGACAGAATTATCCATCTCAGTACACGACTCTATCCTTTTTTAACTGGCTACATGCGAGTTTTACGCCAGAAGAAAGTACAAAATATCGACATTTATAGTTTTTGTAGTACCAGGGCGAATCTCATTTTTTAAACAGATACAAATATCGTGTGTAAACACCTGTGACGTAACACCAAATATTTGACTGACACTATAATGAACGTAAAATATCAAAATCCGTCCATCTTTCACTGTGTCTGAGAAAGTGCTTATTACGTTCCTTATTTACGAAGTGCTTATTACGTTCCTTATTTACGAAGTGCTTATTACGTTCCTTATTTACGAAGTGCTTATTACGTTCCTTATTTACGAAGTGCTTATTACGTTCCTTATTTACGAAGTGCTTATTACGTTCCTTATTTACGAAGTGCTTATTACGTTCCTTATTTACGAAGTGCTTATTACGTTCCTTATTTACGAAGTGCTTATTACGTTCCTTATTTACGAAGTGCTTATTACGTTCCTTATTTACGAAGTGCTTATTACGTTCCTGATTTACGAAGCATAACACTGTCCAACAAGTACCTGATATAACGTCAAAGCTATTATCACCTGACATTCTTCTATGTAGACTTATGCTAATACTAAGAAAATTAACAGCGTCGATATTCTGAACTTACCTGTAGCCCCAAACACTCAGGTGGTCAGTTAGGCTACCATAAGAGGACACTGTTCAACTTGGGAGGGATTTCGTCAGTGGAGGGGTTTATGGAGGGTTTATCTACACCTAACCCCCCCAGTTTGAAGTCTCCTGAACTTAAAATCGTCTGGAAGGTGCATGAGTTAAAAAAAATCCTAGGAATGATGGAGTTAACGATACGGTATATGTGTTAAAAATCAGACAGACAGATTGGGACTGATTTAGAAAGTTATATAGACAGACATGAACGATTTTATAGACAGACAGATAGACAGAAAGATAATAGACTGACAGATAGATATTACACAGAAATAATTAAATACTGACTAACAGCTAAAAATAGTGAATGAATGATATACAAATTGATATATGGCCATTGTTACAGACATATATAGACTGATGGATACAAACAGAATAATAGGACAGATGATGGATACAAACAGACAGACAGACAGACACGTAACAGTAACATAAACAAATTTACAAGCAGATGAACAGACAGACAGAAAAACAAATAAATATAAATAAAGTGACAGAAAGAAATGATGAATCTACATACATACGTAGATGGACGGATGGATAGATAGATGGATGGACAAATAGATAGACGAATAAAGAGATAGACACACATATCGGTACATAGATAAATGGATGAATCGGGAACCACAGACAGACAGACAGACAAAGAGACAGGATATACAGACAGACATACATCATGGGTACACAGACAGACAGACATACAACAAGGATAGATAGATGGATAAATGAATAGATGGATTGAGGTATACTGTATATTGAGATACCGGCTGACAGACAGACAGATGGATTGACAGATAGACAGATAAACAGACAGACAGATGGATAGACAGATAGACACAGAGAGATAAGATATGTACACAGAGACAGAGATAGAATGACAGATTTGGACTGACAGGTGAACAGCTAATAATACAGGCAGAAAGACAGACAAACATTAGACAGACAGCAAATATTACGACAAACAACAAGGATAAAATAACACACAGAAACAGAGGCACAGATACTGATAGACAGATAGATAAATAAACAGACAGGCAGATAGACAGACAGACAGACGGACGGATAAACAAACAGGGGGTGAGCAAAAACAGCGAGCTCCTAAAATGAACATCTGTATTCACGAAGTTGGCAAAATATCCTCCCATCACAGCAACTTTCTCAAACACACGCCCCCGCTCTCTCTCTCTCTCTCTCTCTCAATACTGCTAGCCCTTGCTCACTCACGCATCTGTCGCCAACCTATCTCACTCTCACTCACGCTCTCGCCCTAGCCATCAATGACTGTCTCATAACTCAACAATTCTCTCTGTCACTCTCTCACCCTAGGTCACACACACACACTCGCCCACTCACTCTAACCAGCTCTCCCCTTGCTTACTCTCTCTCTCTCTCTCTCGCTCACTGTCACAAGCACCAAACTTCAGCCATTCTCTCTCCTCCACCCCCCCCCCTCTGCCTCTCTCAATCATTCTATCCTTCATTCACTCACAATCATCCACTCATTCACTCTCACTCACTCTCATCATCATCTTCACTCTCATTTTTCACTTTCACTCACATTCATGTTGATTTAATACATTCACACTTGCACACACTCTCTCTCGCACTATCTTACTCACCCACTCACTCACTTACTCAACCATCTCTTTTTCCACACTTAAGCTGACTCTCACTGTCACTTTTTCCCCTAATTCACCTCTCTCTCTCTCTCTCTCTCTCTCTCTCTCCTTCAGCTCACTTTCAAGATGGCTACCCTTCCATCGCTCCAAACTTTTTTTTTCCCTCGCTAACTCACTTTTCTTTCCACCGTTTTTGCCCTAATTAACACCCCCCCTCTGTGTGTGTGTGTGTGTGTGTGTGTGTGTGTGTGTGTGTGTGTGTGTATCTAAAACGTGCCATAACTCGCCTAGTCTGTCACGGTATGCATGATTCGTGGTTATTGATGTTATTGCGGGTGTTATTGATGTTACTATGGCTGTTACTGATGTTATTGTGGTTGTTATTGATGTTATCGTGGTTGTTATTGATGTTATTGTGGTTGTTACTGATGTTACTGTGGGTGTTAATGATGTTCTTGTGGTTGTTATTGATGTTACTGTAGTTGTTACTGATGTTATTGTGGTTGTTACTGACGTTATTGTGGGCGTTATTGATGTTACTGTGGCTGCTGATGTTATCGTGGTTGTTATTGATGTTATCGTGGTTGTTACTGATGTTATCGTGGTTGTTATTGATGTTATCGTGGTTGTTAATGATGTTACTGTAGTTGTTACTGATGTTATTGTGGTTGTTATTGATGTTACTTTGGTCGTAATTGATGTTATTGTGGTGGATACTGATGTTACTGTGGCTGTTACTGTGGTGGTTGTGATTGTAAAAGTAGCTGTGGTTGTTACTGTGGTTCTCTCTCTCTCTCTGTCTCTCTCTCTCTCTCTGAAAAATTAAAAAGGACCATCAGAGCAAGAGCTACCGAATTTTGGGCGAAAAAGTAATAAAGATAAAATTGAAGGCAGCGGAGGAATATGCTCTCTGAGTGCTCCTGCGGCTGTGGTGGTTGTTTACGTGACTTTGTACAACCGGAAAGCTGCCCCGCCCGGCTACATCGGCCCCACCACGCGAAGGCTCTCATATCCAGCACCAAATCCAGTGTTTAAAATTACTGTGTGTGCTACTGAGGAGGTTGTGGGTACTGATGATGTTACTGTGTGTGTGTGTGTGTGTGTGTGTGTGTGTGTGTGTGTGTGTGTGTGTGTGTGTGTGTGTGTGTGTGTGTGTGTGTGTGTGTGTGTGTGTGTGTCTGTGTGTGTGTGTGTGTTCTTTGTTCTTCGCACTCATAACCAGAACACACAATGAACACATAGACAGAGATGTCGAAAAGGGTAAGTTAACATGGATGGATGGATGGATGAGTAACAGAATGAAGGCTGTGATGATGGGATGATGGATGAATGAATGGGTGTTTGCTGGACTGCATGGATGGATATGGATGGATGGACGTATGTTCAGATGAATGGATGGGTGGATGGATGGACGGATGGTTGGCTGCTCGGATGGATGGTTGAATGGTTGGTTGGATATTATTAAAGATGTATTATTGGATGGAAAATTGAATATAGAGTTGAGCTTACTGATTTCTTTGTGATATGAGTCTACCATGAATTGACTGGCAGACGGATATACAGGGGAAGTGAGATGATGATGATGATGAGGATGATTATGGTTAGGAGGAGGAGAGGAGAAGAGCTGGAGGAGGTGTGGGAGGGGACGAGAAAGGGGATAAGGTCGAAGAAGAGGAAATGAAGGAGGAAAAAGAGGAGAAAGAGGAGGAAATGGAAGATGAACAGATGAAAAGCGGGAGGAGGAGGAGGAGGAGGAGATAGATATGGGGAGGAAGGGAAAGGGAAAATGAAGAGAAGGAAAGGGAAGAGAAAACAGGAGGGGAAGAGGAATAGAAAGAGGAAGGGAAAGAGGAGGAGGAAGAGGAAGAAACGAAAGAGGAATGGGAAGGGCAGCAGAGGAGGAAGAGAATGCACAAAAAGCCGAAATAAAAAAAAAGAAAGGGGGAAAAACAGGAAAGAAAAGAAGCCCAAATGTCAAGTGAAAAATATTGGAATTCTGAGTTTATTTCGACAGACAGACAGACAGAAAGAAAGGATTAGGACAACGGGATACGAGAAAGAGGTTGACGAGCCTGAAAGCAATATGATGGGGGGAGAGGGAGGGAGGGAAAGGGGGTGAGAGAGAGAGAGAGAGAGAGAGAGAGAGAGAGAGAGAGAGAGAGAGAGAGAGAGAGGAGTAAAGCAGGGAAAAAGAAAGGGAATCGAGGGAAAGAAGAGAGAAAAAAAGGAAAAGAAAGAAAATTAAAGAGAAGGTACCGCAAGGCCGGAAAGGGAGGGAAAATGAGGGGAGAGGAGGAAGAGAAGGGGGAGAGGGATTATAAGGGAGAAGAGAAGTGGACACGAAAGAGAAATAATGGCATACAGGAAGACTGGGGAGGGAAGAAAGAGAAGAGGAAGCAGAAAGGAGGAAGTAGGAGAGGAACAGATGGAGAAGAGAAGGATATACAAAACGAGACGAAGAATGAGCGGTATGAAGGAAAAATGACGAGGTGAAAGAGAGGAAGGAGGAGGAGGAGGAGGAGGAGGAGGAGGAGGTGACGAGGTAAAAGAGAGGAAGGAGGAGGAGGAGGACGAGGAGGAGGAGGAAAAGAGGGAATGGGAAGGAAGAGAAATATATGAAGGAAAAGGAGAGATATGTAAGAAGATTGGAGAGGATTTGGTAATGGACAAAACTGATAGTAGGGTGGGAGAGGGGGAGAGAGATAGAGGGGGAGGGAGAGGGAGGGCAGGGGAGGGGTAGAGAACAAGAGAGGGAAGAGAAGGGAGGGGAGGGAGATGCTGAGGAGGGGTGGGGGTTGAGTGGTAGGGGAAGGGAGTGGAAACAGCGGTTCGTCTAAATGAAGAAGGATGGCGTTGATGATAGTGAAGAGGAGAGGATGGAAGGAGATAGAGAGAAAGGGATGGGAGGAGACAGAGTGAAAGGGATGGGAGGAAATACGTAAGCAGAGGAAGAGGAAGAAAGGGAGGCAGGAAGGAGAGGAATGTGGAGGTGGAGGAAGATGGAGAGAGAAGGAGTGGAAGGATGTGACATGGCAGTGAAGGAGAGAGGGAGGAAGGTGGAAGAGGAGCGAGGCGAGAGGAAGTAAAGAGGGAGAGACGGGCTGGTGATGGGAGGTGAGGGTGGAAGAGGGAGAGGTGGATGGAATGGAGAGGTGGAAGGAGAAGATGGTGGGAGAGGAGGAGGAGGAGAGAAGGAGGGAAGTGGAGAAAGAGGTAGGTGGAAGGGGGAGGGAGTGGTGGAGTGTGAGGAGGAGAGGGAATAGGGGGGAAGGGATGACGGAGAGGGAAGGAGCCAGCTGGAGGTGAAAGGGGTGAAAATGCAGTGGAGAGGGAAGTGGAGGAGAGGGGGATGCAGGTGGAGAGAGGGTGGAGGAGGGTACAAGTGGATCAGGTTGAGGAGTGTCCAGTGTGGTGGATGATCCCTGCACGTGACTCAGGCAGGCACTGTGGTAGGCAGGAGGAGAGGTAGGTAAGAAAGAGGGGAAAGAAACACGGTGAGGCAGGAGAGGCAGGGTGAGGTAAGAGAGGGAGGGCGAAAAAGAGGGAGAGGCAGGGTGAGACAAGACAGGCAGGGAGAGAAAGAAAGAGAAGGTGAGGCAAGAGAGGCAGGGTGAGAAGAGGGAAAGGCAGGATGAGGCAAGAGAAGCAGGGTGAGGCAGGAGAGGCAGGGTGAGGCAGCAGAGGTAGGGCAAGGAGATGGGGTTAGAACAGGAAGAAAATGGTGGAGAAACATGAGGCAAAAGAGAGGCGAGGCAGGATGAGGCAGAAGCAGTGTGAAGAAGAATGAAAGACAAAATGATGAAGGGTGAAGAAGGGTGATAAAGGGAGAGATGGAGGGTGCGGAAGGTGAGGCAGGGTGAAGCAGGAGAGGCAGGAAAAGAGGGGAGGGGAAGGGAAGAGGTAAGAAGCAAAACAGGGGAGAGGCAGGGTAAGACAGAAGGAAAGGAAGGGTGAGGCAGATGGAGAGGCAGGATGACATAAAGGGAGAGGCAGGGCGAGGCAGAAAGAGGCAAGGAAATAAAAACTGTTGCCAAGAAGAAAGAGGGAAGAAGGGAGAGAGGAAAAAAGCACAACAAGGAAGAGGCAAAGATGTAGGAAGGGATAGGGAGAAGGAAAGGGGTCAGGAAGGAAGGAAGGATGAGAGAGAGAGAGAGAGAGAGAGAGAGAGAGAGGATGAGACAGGTGAAAGGCAATATAAGCAAAACAGTGGCTCCTAAATCCCCCAGGTGTAATGACAAGCGACAGGTAAGGACACAGGTGCACAAGGTGTCTTAAGTCCTTGGAAGACAACGTATGAACTAAAGCGAAAACTGGAAGAAAAATTAAGGGAAAAGATCTTCGCCAACAAGCCACTCCATTGCATCTTTTCCTCAGCGATTTATTTTTTGCAGGCTACATTTTTTCAGGTAAACTATGTCGGTGGTGAAAAAACACAGAGGAGAAAATGGAGGCGTGAAATGCATACTAAATCGCTAAAAGAAAAATGATACGAGGAATATTTTTATGCCACTAAAAATCCAACCACCAGATATAAGTCGTTCATGTACTTCTTCACACTTTCTTGAGTTCTTCGTGGCGTTTCTGCTTGCTTACCTTGTTTACTTTTAGCTGATGATCATGGTACGAAATGGGGAGTGAGACTCTGAATGAATAAGAAAAAGAAGAAAGAAAGAAAGAGAGGGGAGTAATAGGAATGATCATATACCATAACAATGATTAAGATATTTATGATGATGATGATTATGATGATGATGATGATGATGATGATGCGTGGAACAAGGAGTAGTATATTTCATAACTAATTAAAGCACACTGTTGTTAATAAGAATGTGGAATAATATATTAAAAATGAATAAATTAATACAATACAGATATCTATACACAAAACAGAAATGAAATATAAAAAAAAAATGCAAGAAGGGAAGGTAATATCTGAAAGTTACACACACACACATACACAGACACAGACGCGGGCAAAATCATCATCGCTCCGCCTTGCTATAGGCAGGCGATAATAACTGAAATAAAGATCACCACAAAAAGTATGATGGAAAAAATGTGGAATGAGTTGCGGGGAGTGCAGTGCAGGTCCCACAAACTGCACTCAACAGCAGTCCCATCAGCACGCACGCAAACTACATGCACGCAACCCTCACTCCCCTGGCCGCTGCGTGCATGGGGGTAATAGTATCATAACCTTATATATGCGGGTTTTATCACTTCTGCCTCAAAAAATGGAAAAGAAAAACAAGAAGGAAGAGAGGTTGGGTCTGGATCAATACTTTAAGGCCACACTCTCCTGACCTGATCTGACCTAGCGTTCTTGCATAAGTCTCTCTCTCTCTCTCTCTCCCCCAAATAAGATAAAATACACCTTCCTCCCTCCACTCCTACTTCCTCTCTTCCACCATCTTCCCTTTTTCTCCTAAATCTCTCATTCTCCTCGACTTCCATATCCTCTCTCTCTCTCTCTCTCTCTCTCTCTCTCTCTCTCTCTCTCTCTCATAAATCTTCCTCCCCCTCTCCTTCTGTTTTTCACTCCTCACCACTCATTCCTCTTCTCCCTTCTCCCCTTACCTGTCTCTCCCCTCTCGCTTCTCCCATTGCCTTGCTTTTCTCTCCCCTCTCGTCTCACCTCCTTCCTTATCTCCTCTCCCCTCACTCCCCTTACCTCCCCCCTTCTCCTCTCCTCTCCCCTCCCCTAAGTCCATCTTTCGCTCCCTTTAAAGTTTTTCCATCATCCTTCCCTGCCACTCTCTCCAGTCATCTTCATTCTCTCCTTTACTCTCACATTTTTCACAGGTGATATACTCTCTCTCTCTCTCTCTCTCTCTCTCTCTCTCTCTCTCTCTCTCTCTCTCTCTCTCTCTCTCTCTCTCGTATCTTTAATTTTCTTTAATCTCTCTCTTATTTCCACTTTAATCCCTCTCATTACTTTTATTGACAGTTCTTTGTAGTTCTTATTCTCTTAAAATTTTTCTCTCATTTTTATTA